>NC_061121.1:53833638-53915620 GCF_002878395.1 Capsicum annuum | reverse complement strand
TATACCCGCTACGCTATGATAGATTTACCCACTAGGGTAGAGACTTAGAAAGGCTCTACTAGGATTTTGGGACTAACTCTAAAGTCAACAGCTATATAAAGAGTAACAAAGGACAAAGAAACTCCTGGATCTAGCAAGGCATAAACATGCAAATGATAAACTTGTAATGTACCAGTGGCCATATCAGGAGAATTTTCCTGATCTTGTTGGGACTGAGGTATATAGAGTCTATTTGGGCTTTGCCTACTGGTGGCACTGGATCCATTACCCTGCTGATTTGGGTGATCGGACTGAGCTGAGGGATAGTTATACTGACTTTATGAACCCACCTGAGGACACTGTCTGACTCTGTGGCCTAGCTTTTTATTTTTGAAGCATACGTCACTGCTATCTCTGTAGGCACCCTGAATTTATTCGAGTATTGCTAACACTACCCTAATATTTAAGGCCTGATGCCCTATCTCTATTTTTATCTCTGAATTTTGGCACGGGAGCACTGGCTGAGGACGGAGCTGGAATTGATGATTTTAGACAGAACTGAGAAAGATTCCCACCCTCTGACTTAGGCTAAGAGAAGTTGAAACTACCTGTTCTCGCTTTCTTGTTCTCCTTCTCTTTCTCCTTATTCTTTGCCTTCTCTATCTGTTTAGCATGGACCATGAGTCTAGATATGTCCATCTTCTTAATCAATATTGCTGTCCTACACTCCTTGACCACATAATTAGACACGCTAGACACAAACTTACTCATCTTAGATCTGCTATCTGCTACCACATGAGGAGCATATCTGGATAATTATGTAAACTTGAAAGAATACTCTTGTACCTTCATGTTTCCCTGCTTCAAATTTATAAATTCCAAAACCTTCACTTCCCTCAAACCTAGTGGGAAAACCTATCCAGAAAAGCAATAACAAATTTCTCCCATTCTATAGGCCATATATTTGCGAGCCTCTCTCCTTTCCAATGTTCGAACCATGAGTGAGCCACATCCTACAACTGATATGCAGCTAACTCGGTACTCTCACTAGCTGTCACCCTCATAATATCTATAAACTTCTGTACTTGATCAAGAAATTCCTGTGGGTTCTCATCTGACTTTGACCCATAAAAGGTGGAGGGTATATTCGGGTGAAGTCACAAATCTTGGCTGTAGCAGTATTGGCCACTGGTTTGGTCAGAACAGAAGCTAAACGTTCATTTTGGGCTACCACAGAATAAGCTAGGGTAGTGAAAGCTGCTCTGAATTCAGCGTGGAAGACATGTTCATCCAGGGGATCTGCCTAAACAGGTTGAGGTACTGATTGATTTCTGGTTCTCTTTTCGTTAGTCTTTTTGGGAGGCATGTTCTATAAACAAAAAGGAGATAATGGATTAGACTGAGAGTTTAAGTTGAGCTCATGCTCACTCGCACGATATGAATACTGAAAGAAGGGAAGCTTTTCCTAAAATATCTAATAGCCTCCTGTCCATAAGTGTGGAGTACTACACACCCATGCACAAGACTCTACTAGATGCGACTTTCAGACTTTCTAGGACTTTATTGAACCTTAGGCTCTGAAACCAAGTTTGTAATGCCCCGATTCTGTACCCCAGATGCTACATGGTGCTCATAATATCAAGGGACCACAAGCTAACCCACGACTGGTACCTACAACAATAATTGAATCATAAAATTATATTATGCAAAAATTAGATGAAAACTTGCCATAAGGTTTAAAACTGTAAATAAATACTGAGTATTGAAAACTGAATACTGATACATCTGTCTGAAATACTCTAATCTGGAAAGCCTCTACTGTCTGAACAAGGAGTTAATGGGATAAGTTCCCAACTAACTCCGACTACTGAAATAAATTGAGTACTGAAATACTGGAATAATAAATCAATGCTTGAACAATAAGGACTCACCACTAGTCTGCTATTGATGGATTGGGATGCTAAGTATGATTGAGAGCCTGTGCGCTTGAACTTATGATATAAGACATCATAGCGCAAAAGAAAGGTATGCGTCAGTACTTTGAATGTACTTGTATGCTAGGTGAGATAGGCTGAGATGCATGGGTTCATATGCATGAAAAATACTAATTGAATAATATGAGTTTAATTAAACGAGAGTACATGCATGAATACATAAACTGTAACTGAGGTCGTGATAACAAATGATACAAAGTTCTGAATTACTCATTTATTGATATCTGAGTTTACTGATACTGTACTACTGGTAACTGATCAACTATATCTGACAGTCCTAATTCTGTGGATCTATTTTGATTTCTATACTGAATTGAGTGACTGTGTCTGACAGTCCTTATTTTTGTAGAACTGAACTAAGTTATATTGTAAAGACTGAAACTGAGACTGCGGGAGGTAATCATCTAATTGAAATGCCTCTTTCTAATAGATTGGGGTCCAACCTGTAACCCCATCTGGAAGGGTGTCAGTACTGTGCCACGGGGTAAAGAAAACTATGAGTTAACCCTCTCTGATAGAAAGCTCTTTTGTCAACCTTCGCTAATAGGAAAAATCATATGAGATGTATCAACCCTAGTCTGGCAGGAAAATATCTCAACCTATGCTGGCTAAATTGTTCTGTAATGCAGGTATTGCTACTAAGGGTCAAACCCTCTGCTGGCAGGAATGCCCCCATCCCTGGGTTCGCTCGGTGCTGAATCCTACTTCCAACTGAATAGAGACTGAACTGATTCCTAGTTCATACTAGGCTTGATTGAGCTATTACGGATTATACTTTCTAACTGAACTGAACTAAGTTCACTAAGTTCTGTTGACTGACAGAACACTACTGAATTTTGTTAACTGACTGAATTTACTGAGGTCTGAACTTGATACTAAACTGGACTGAACTGATACTGAGTCTACTAAGTTTTTCCAGAGTTTTGTAACTAACTGAGAGTACTAATAGTTGTGACATGACTTAGATTATTCTATAACTAACATTGGCTCTAGGTAAGTAGCTAAATTGTCGGGTATTAAATACCTCCAGGACTCGATAGCATGAAAAGTAAATCACTGCATGACTTTAGTAGCATCATGGTACTAGCTTGCTAATAATACATTAATTAGACATATTCGGTCAAGCACTTGTTATACATGAGCTTGTGCATGATTGATATCACACAATAACATGTTATGCTTGGACTAGTCTAATCACACAAGCATTTTGACAAACACTTGGGGAGCATTTGTATTTCACATATAAATAAACATGTAGTAATATCATGGATTCTACATTCAACTTGCAATTCAAGAGTTTGACATGTAGTTCACAAAATTCAATTCACAATTAAACTAGTTTGCATGAACATAGGACAAATCATGGAATTAGATCACCATTAACATCATAATCATTAATACATTCAAAATCCAACATGAAATCCATGAAATCAATTAACTTGTATTTAGAAAGAGTTTCTTGAACTCCAAGGGTGGAAGGAAACCCTTGGATGAAGACTTCACATACCTTGGTTGCTAAATTCTTGGAGAATGATGGTGAAATCTTAAGCCTTGAGTTTGAAATTTGATCTCCTTGGGTTTTTGGTTTTGAGTAAATTCTGAATAGTGAATGAATTTTGCCTCTAAAGAGAGTAATTTTGTATTTTGGGGGCTAACATAAGGTGGAAAAAGACCCAATTACCCCTAAGGCCACGACTTTTTAATGACTAAAAACTGATTTAGCAATGCGTAGAATGACGCGACGCATCATTGGCATCGATGCGATGACCAACACAACATATCGAGTCCATGTTGGTTCACTTGAATTAGCACTAGAAGCTTGGGAAAAATACTTATCGACACGATGGGTGACGCGACGCATTGAGATTGCATTGATCCAATGGTTTGAGCTTTTGAATGTGTTTCAAATGAAGTTTAAAAATCCAAAACTTATCCGACAACACCTGCTGACACTGCTAATCATGAATTAACCTAAAAATTGATATTTAAAGGTCATAAGGGTCGTGAAATAGAGTCACCAACCTATGAAGGATAAAATAACACTAAGTATGAACACTTAGCTAAAGTTTTCTAAGTCTGGGACCCCTTAACAACCTTTAAAGGTCCAAGTTAAGCTTAGGATTTTGTGGGTTCTTACAATATCAAAAGCTTAAGGCTTCTTCACTGGTTGGAAGCATTTATCTCCCCTTCAGTTTTACTACTTTTTCCTATTAAAGAAGGGTAAGTCCTTTTTACTTGCATCTCTACATTAGCAGCATCCCCTTTATAGACCTGTGAGAAATTAATTTGTAATGGCTGCTGATAAGTATCTTTTGATAACTCAATAAGAAGCTCCTTATCTCTTAGTTCTTCATTATTCCGATTCACCACCATGCTACCATTGTGCTACTTGATTCTATTATACTTTTTGGTTGATTAGTTGCAACAACCTTTCACTCATATCTACTTGATTGACCACCCTCATTGATTGCATGTCTCTTTCTTGAACCAAATGGTTTGCTCTATAGATCGTGATATTCCTGCATAAATTTTACTTTTTAATATCTCTGCTGTTACAACTTTCTGATTATGTATCTTTCTTTTTATGGCCTTTTGTGTATTTATGATATTATTATTATTATCTATTTTTTATGGGTTGTATATTTGTGTTGTGATTATTGTTTTATTGTGTCCTATAATGCCTACACTTCACTCCCTCCTTTTTTTTGCAACATCATCTGCTAAACTTCAAAAGAGTTGCCAATGTTGACCCCCTATTTTTTAGGAGAAAAAGCTTTGTTACTAAGGTAACTAGATGGATTCCTCTCTACCATGAATCTTCTGCTGATAGGATTCCATCTCTTCACCTCCCCTTTCTATCTTTCACATGTTCTAGTTTTGTCTTTTGTCTTAGGACTCTCTTTGTTCACTCACCTTTCTCAATCTTTTCTTGTTTAATTGGTCTTCTAAGTTTAGGATAAAGATTCCTACATTCCTCCTTATTATGACCCTGATGTTTACACTCCTTTCATTATATAGAAAAGAAATATATTAGATTTTGATTCTCTCCACTAGAGATTATTTGTCTATGCCATCACCAACCTCTAACTCTACTAGTCTGAATCTCCTTTGATAAATTAACCTAAACTTTCACACATTCACAACTAGGCCTTATCTTAATAATTCTATCCATGTCTAATTAAACTAGATTACCCACACCAATCGTAAATGAGAATAAGGATTCTTTAACAAAGAAGGTAGGGAATAATTTAAAAATAAAATTGAAGCCACATGTGTGGTTTCTTTGTCAACTTCAAATTTTATATCATATATCAGTGGTCTTATCTGATAGGTAATTCCATCTCTTTCCATAATATAATAAGCTTTCTTAGAAAGTATGTTCACATAATCCTTAATAAGCTTACATCTGATGAGGACATGCCAGTTTCTCAACAACCTAATTTTACTATCTCCCTTGATATTATATTGCTTTGGAATTTGAATTCAGAGTTCTTCAATCTCTGTCTATCCATATGAAAATTTTCCAATTATTGCATACTAAATATTTTTATATCATATTCAACTATTGGACCTCCTCTTCAGACCAAGTTACTCAAGGAATTCCATTGTTATAAGAGAGACTTTTAATAAGAATTGCACTTTTCTACATTGTGTCTTCATTACCTTGCAAATTGATAGTAATAGATTTTATAAGATCTGTATATTTTAGCATCTCTATTCGATTATCATTTATATTAACTGTATTAATACCATCTTCGCTAGTCAAATCATTAGACATCATCACTGTTATGGGCTCACCTTTGTTGAATCATTTAGTGGTTGTTTTGGTAGGGTTTTTTCAGTGGTATGGGATAGGGACTGGTGATGTAATGGAGACTTGACCAGTTACCAAAGGTGGATGTTCATTGGCTGATATGGACATGAATACTACTAGAATTTAAATTTTCAAGGTTTGTTCACGAGGGAAAAGAGAGAGAATAGAGTATTATCATTATGTTCAAAAATTCTCTTGCCTAAGGAGATCTAGTTTTAGTTTGTGGAGGAATAGAGTAAGATCTTCACTGGTGTTACAAGGGCTATGGAAGGCAATTTAGGAGGATTTTCTATAAGAGTTTAAAGTATTGAAAAGGTAGACTAGAAGGAGAGATATTTGAGTGTGATTTTCATGAGAATCATAGATAATGTTGTTTAGGAAATTGCTGAAGAGAAATTTGTAGCAACAACATAGAAGAAGTTGGAAGATTTCTATTCTAGGAAATCGCTGACAAACTGCCTTTACTTAGAAAAGAGGTTGTACAATCTTTGTATGAATAAAGATACACTAGTTAAAACTCACCTTGGTTAGTTTAGTTCAATTATAATGGACTTAAAGAATATAGATATCAAAATTGATTGTGAGTATTAGGCCTTGATCATGTTATGTTCTTTGCCACCATCTTATGATACCTTTTGCTGATATGTTGTTGTATGAGAAGGACAATATCATACTAGATAATGTTAGTAATGCGCTAAAATCTAAAGAATTAAAGAACAAAATTTTAGGTAGCAGAGCTGAGGGTGAAGATCTTTTGAGTAGGGGAAGAACACAACATAAAGAATTCAATAGGGAAAAGTCTATCATCAAATCAAAGTCTAGAGTAAGAAAGCAAAACTGTTATAAGTGCACGAAACAAGGTCACCATTGAAGAGATTTTCCTAAGCTAAAGAAGAAAAAAGAAAAGCAGAATGTTGGTTACTTGGAAAATATTTTTTACGCTAGTAATGATTCTGATGACAATGACTATGTAGGGGAAGTTTGTGTTGTGACTTCTAATAATAGGCACAATTCCTGGGTTCTTGATTCTAGTGCAAATTTCTATATGTGTCCACACAAGAATTGGTTTGCAACTTACAAAAAAACTAGAATGAAAACCGTCATTTCTATGCGTAGATGATCCAAAATCCATAAATCCTATGCAAATTTTTCATGTTAATCAAGTATGTAGTGTGGTAGCCATTTAATCATGAATTGACATCATAAAGGTCCCCTAACTCAAAGTCAAGTTGAAACCTTTCCTATCGTTCGAGTTTTAGTGAGCGTCAAAACTTGAGTCAAGTTCAATCGATCATAGATCCTTGGATATATAGAACTGGGTGGCCTACTATATATTACATGAAAGATATTCAAATTATCTTTCCATCGATACTAAATTCGCCTAAAACGGACACTCGAAGAAGAAGTTAGAGCATTTTTAGTGTCAGTATTTCTGATTGACTGGCCACTGCATCGCGATGAGCCTTAAATTGACAATTGTCAATTCCAGTAGCTCACCACGATTTCCAATGTGTCGCGGTGAAGCTTTATATGGCATTTCAGTCCCGAATTTTAAATTCCAAGGTCAAATTAGACATTTACCTTGGCCCCAAACCCATCCAAACACTGGATTTAATCCCCAATACACCTAAATACATACACTTTCACCAAAATTCATCAAGAACTCACCTAGGATTTCAAATTCAAAACTCGAATATCTCAAGATTCAACTGTGGGTTTTCAAAAGCGATTGAATATTTTGAATCCCCAATTCGTAAGCTTCAAGAATTACCTATTATCTTCCAAAATTAAGGTACGCGGGGTTTTTCTAAAAATCTCATAGGCATAGAAATCATGATTTTAAGAAAGAAGTTTTTAGATTTATGAATACATTCATATTTTAGAAATCTTGACGGTATTATTTTGGTCTTTTGAATTTCTCCAAATTGATTTGATATTAAATATATGTATGCATATGTTTTATGATTTATGAATGAATTGAGAGCATGACGCACATGAACCCCTCTCTTGGTATGATTTTTTCAATTTTCTTATGATATGAATTATTTTGAATGTATCTTGAAAAGCAAGATAAGAAATATCTTGATTAATACTACAAATTGATTTATGGTTTTGAATTCGAAAGAGAGGGTTGTGCATATTGATAGATCTTGAAAATATTCATATAATGAAAGAGTGCATGATTTTGCCAAAAGCACATCACCACCATATGTTTGAACAATCTCAGCATAGTTTTAACTTGTGTTCTCAGAACATGAAATCTTTTATATTGTTTGCATCTTTGGATGGTCTGAACTGTGTTTTAATGAAAGAATTATGCATGATGTATTATGGCTCAGAAATAGGACTTGCAAGTCTTGGTGTGACGACACCAATTTAGATTATGCCATAATAATTCAAAACAAATTTAATGCATGTTTGAAATCAGACTTTTTAGATGTTGAAACTAGAAACATGCATGATTTAGAACAGGATAAAATTGGGCATGAAGAGAGTTTAGGTGGTTCCCCAAAGAAGACGTGAGTATTAAACAACTCATCGCCCAAAACCGTGATTTACCTAACTCATAAGTGATATATAGATCAGAACTTGCATTGACAGGTAGGTTACATGTTTTTCAGAAATGCGTTCATGGGTTTTGAAAACCACTTGATGTGTAATGTTTTGCCAAGTTTCTCTCATCTATTTTATTTATATGAAATATTTATTTTGGAATACTTTGCGTATCAGTATATCTGTATTGACCCCCTTCCCCCCTCCTCCCTCCAGGTTCTGAGGCTCAATCTAGGGGTCCAGAAATGCAATAGATTTGTCAGGCAGAGTTGTAGTGTTCAGTTGGTGAGCCTTCTCTATTTCAGAAGGCCCTTCTTTCAGATTATGTCTCTTATTATTGTTTTGGTCTACTGGGGGCCTTATTCCAGTTTTAAGACAATTGTCAAATTTTCATGTAGTAGAGATTTCGCAGACTGAGTCAGATGTTATTTAGATATAGTTGCACTACAGTTTTCGTACTTATGTTGAAATTAGAATTTGACCATGTTTTTGTAGATGATTATGTTTCCGTATCTTCTTTATTTATATGAATGTTGTGCATGATTACCAGATAAAAAAGGGAGTTCCGGGCCTTCATGGTTCAGGATGTCCATCACGGCCAGGCCCTAGTTTGGGTCGTGACAGATACGGGGTAAGGCCAGTTCCTTACTGCTTTGGTATTCTGAGGATCTACTCTAATTCCATCACCGAAAATAATATGACCAAGGAATGCTACTGATCTTAGCCAAAATTCGCACTTACTGAACTTGGCAAATAACTAATGATCCCTGAGAGTCTGAAGAACAATCCTGAGATTGTCTGAATGATCATGCTCGGTGCAAGAATAGACAAGAATAATATCTATAAAGACTATGGCGAACATGTCTAAGTACTGCTTGAACACACGATTTATCAAGTCCATGAAAGCTACAGAGGCATTGGTAAGACCAAAGGATATGACTAGAAATTCGAAGTGACCATACCGAGTACAGAAAACTATCTTCAGGATTTTATGTTCTCTAACTCTGAACTGATGATAGCCTGATCTGAGGTCTATCTTGGAGAAATAGCTGGCACCCTGAAGTTGGTCAAACAATTCATCTATTCTAGGAAGCGGATACCTGTTCTTGACCGTGACTTTGTTGAGCTAACGATAATCAATACACATCCTGAGAGAACCATCTTTCTTGCGCATGAATAAGATTGGTGCACCCCATGGGGACATACTGGGCTTGATAAATCCCTTATCTAAGAGATCCTTCAACTGATCTTTCAGTTCCTTGAGTTCCACAGGTTCTATTCTATATGGAAGAATAGAGATAGGCTAAGTATCTGGAAGAAGGTCTATACCGAAGTCTATTTCCCTCTAGGGAGGAATGCTTGGAAGATCTCGGGAAAGACGTCTGAATATTCATTAACAATTGGAACTGATTCAAGGCTAGGAGATTTGAAACTGGAATCTTTAATATGCACGAGATGATACACACACCCCTTAGAGATCATTCTCCTTGCTCGAAGTTAGGAAATAAGCTGGCCTCTAAAAGATGAAGTACTACCCTTCCACTCTAGGATGGGCTCATTCGGGAACTAAAATTGAACTATCCGGGTTCTGTAGTCGACTGTGGCATAGCAGAAATGAAGCCAATCCATGCTGAGAATGACATGAAAATCAGTCATCTCTAATTCGACTAAATTTGCTGACATGGATTTCTGAAATATCATAACCAGGCAGTTCCTATATACCCACTGGGCAATAATAGTTTTACCCACTGAGCTAGAGACTGAAAATGGCTTTGCTAAAATTTTTAGACTGATTCTGAAATCGCCTACATGTACGAAGTAACCAAAGACAAGGATGTGCCTGGATCTAGCAAAGCATAAATATGAACATAGAAAATCTGTAACGTACCAGTAACGACATCAGGAGAATTTTCCTGATCTTGTCGAGTATGAAGAGCATAGAGTTTATTTATGCGTTGCCCACTAATAGCACTGGAAGTGTCACCCTGCTGGTTCGGGCGACCGGATTGAGCTATGGAATGATTTTGCTTCCCTTGATAACTGGACTGAGGACAATCTCTGACTCTGTGTCCTGGCTTGCCACAACTGAAATAAACATACTACCGGCTCTACAAACACTCTGGTGGTTCTTACCATAAGTTTGACATAGGGGATTAGTTCGGGCATTGCTGACACTGCCCTGAGATTTAGAGCTGGTTGCTCTATCTCTGAACTTAAGAGCTAGAGCACTGGCTGAAGACTGAACTGGAGCTGATGACTTGGTACAAAATTGGGAGCAATTTCTTCCCTCTAATTTGGGTTGAGCAAAACTGAAACTGCCTGGTCTTGCTATTTTATTCTGCCACTCCCTAGACCTAGTCATTTGCTCCTCTATTTGCTGAGCATGGGTCATGAGCCTGGCTAAAGTCATATCACTATTCAGCATCACAGATCTACAGTAATTTACCACGCTATCATTCACTCCTGACACGAACTTGCTCATCTTAGCCCTGTTGTCTACAACCACATGAGGGGCATATCTGGCTAGCTGAGTAAATCTGAGAGAATGCTCCCCGACCATCATATTTCCCTGCCTGAGATTGATAAACTCAAGAACTTTGGCCTCCCTCAGCTCTTGGGGAAAGAATCTGTCTAAGAAAGCCGTAACAAATTTCTCCCACTCTATAGGACCTACATTCTCTAACCTCTCAGACTTCCACTATTTGTACCAAGTATGAGCAATATCTTGTAACTGGTATGCGGCTAACTCGATGCTCTTAACATAAGTAACTCCCACGATATCAATGACCTTTTGGACTTGGTCAATGAACTCCTGAGGGTCTTCATCAGACTTAGACCCGAAGAAAGATGGAGGGTTCATTCAGGTGAAGTCCCAAATTCTAGCTGCTGTGGAATTGGCCACTGGATTGGCCGAAATAACTGGTGGTTGTTTATTCTGGGAAGCCACGGACTGAGCAAGTGTGGTGAATGCAAATTTAAACTCCGCATGAGAAAATGCTTGCCCAAAGGGTCTTCGGGCTAAGGAACTGGATGGTTTCTTTTCTTTGGAGGCATATTCTGAAATAAGAAAAGAACGGATTAGACTGAGAGTTTAACTTAATATTATGCTCACTAGCACGACATGAATACTGAAAAAGGGAAACTGTTCCTAAAATATTTCATAGCCTCCTATACATAAATGTGGTGCACAACACACCCATGCACAAGACTCTACTAGATATGGCTTTCAGACTTCCTAGGACTCTATTGAACCTTAGGCTTTGATACCAAAGTTTATAACACCCCGATTTTTCTAAACTAGAATGCTACACAGTGCTTATGACCTTGAAGGACCACAAGTTTACCCATAACTGATATCTGTACCTGTACAATATATAATATATATATAATTATGCAGAAAATATGAACATATATGCCATAAGGTTTAACTGAATAAAGGATCTATCAAAATATAACACTCGTGTGGGTGAAACCCAAAACAACTGAAGTCTGAAATAAATCTGAACTGTATCTAAAAGCCTCAAAGTATTGACTGAATAAGGAGTTGAAGGAACATGTCTCCAACTAACTCCGTAAACTAAAAACTAACTGAATAATAAATGAATCGAATCATATCGTCCTTGAATGAAGAGGACTTACTACAGCTTTGTATACTGGAATGCGAATGCTACTGATGGTCTAGAACTCGTGTCTTTGAATCTATGGTGTAACATAAAAAGAAAGAACCATAGCACAAATACATCAGTACAACTGGAGTACTGAGTATACGAGTAAGGTAGGCTAAATGAAAAGGGTTTACATGCATGAGAAATGCTAACTGATTGACTAATATGAACGTGAGAGTTCAAACATACATACATAATTACTGGAAACATAAATACGTAATAGTGGATCTGTACGCTAATACATAATTTACTAATTTTCGACATGACTAAAACTATGGTTCTGTCAACATGGGTGACTGTGTCTGATGGAACAATTCAAGTTTCGTACTATAACTGAATTTGACTGCATCTTACAGTCCTAGTATACTGATATCTGAAGAACTATCTGAGTTCTTTTACTGAGACTGAGCCTGAAACTGTGGGAGGTAGTTATTTAACCGATATGCCCCAATAATGTATATAGCTAAGTTGGGGTCCAATCTCTGCCCTGACTGGAAGGGTGTCAATACCGCGCCACTGGTAAAGACAGTTGGGGTGACCCTCATCTACTCAAATGAGAAAGTTAGGAACCCTAAATAGACAGGTTAAGCCACCTCATCAAGCCTAGTCTGACAGGTTAAGATTTCTCAACCTACACTGGCTACGTAGTTCTGGAACACAAGGATGACTGCTAAGAATCAGACCCTAAACTGGCAGGTGAGTTCCCATCATTGGGTTCACTTAGTGCTAACTTCTACTCTCATTTGAAGAGACTGAACATGATTTAATTAACTGTACATTGACTGAGTAACTAACTTCCATTGGCTGACGAAATAGCACTACTATCTGAGATTTTGCTGAGATCATGAGGTTTCAGAAGTTTCCTGAGTCATATGATTTACTGAGTTCTATAGATCATGGCTTGACTGAGATTATTGAGATAACGTGACTTGGCTTTAGGCACACAGCTATATTTTTTGGGTACGAATACCTCCAGGACTCGATGGAAGAAAACTGACACACATGACATGACTTAATCACAAGATTGGAGTTCACAATTCATAATATCATAAGTAGGGGATAATATACCACATGTAGTTTTCAGCATCTTGTGCATGGTAGGGAGTGTATGGGATAAATATCATGTACATATTGTATCACTTTATTAGCATAAATGCTTCATACCACAACAATAGCAACAAAACAATGGCATGGAATTAATATTGAATTATATAATTAACATAAACTTGTCATGTAGATAATATGGGACCATGTAAACATGAAATTTCTAGCATTCTAAGCATTTTATCAAACACCTTGCATGAATTCTTTAAGGCATAGGTGTGTTCATGAATTTCACCATATTAAACTACCCAAATTCATGGGTTCTAACTACATGATCATAACCTTCATGAAAATTCATCAAATTAATACTCTATAGCACAAACAACAACCACCAACATGAATATAATCATATCACTACATAACATTTATGATTTGGTATTTAAAGATTGATTCTTGAACTCCACAGATGAAAGGAATCCGTGGATGAACACTACTCATACCTGACTCATGGTTCTTAACGTTTTTAAACTTGAAGGGCTTGAAATATTTTGATTCTTGAAGAGGATTGGGCCTTGTTCTTGGAGATTAAATTCAGAGAGAAACCCTAGTTTTTGTTTGTGGAATAACAATGAACAAAATGGATGAATTCAGACTCATCTGGGTATATAGGTGAGTGGTAAGTGACCAAAATATACCTATTAAAATGACCTGGAGATAAAATAAATGTGGCATGCGATGTTCCATTAGACACTTGATGGTCCATCACTTAGCCTGTCAGACGTAGACCAGAAATGGGGTTCATTGGATAAGAGTTGATGGCCTGGATGACGGTCTGTCATAACTTTGATGGTCTGTCAACTCGTCCATCAGTTCTTATCCATTACGTGGCTCAACTACCTTGACTGTGATAGTCAAAGTGGTGGTCCATCACTTATGTGGCGGTCCGTCAACTTGGCCGTCATACCTGAGCATTTTCGACAGTTCCAAGTAAAACGTCCATAACTTCCTCGTCTGATGTCAGATTTGGACAAAATTGGTACCGTTGGAAAGCTAACTCAATTTTCCATGTGATAAAAAGTGAAAATATCAAAAATACCATGTGTACAAAGATATGTTTGCATTTCAAAGTAAGTCCTAGTATCTTTGAGATGATTTCTAGCTAGGAAAAAGGCACGAGTATTACAGTATCTCACAGTCCTGAAACTGTAGAACTAAATTGAGTTCTATTACTGAGGCTGGATCCGAAACTAAGACTATAGGAAGTAGTCATTTAACCGACATGCCCCTAATAAGCTATTATAGCTGAGTTAGGGTCCAATTTGTAACCCCAATTAAAAGGGTGTCAATACTGTGCCACTGGTAAGGACAAGCTATGAGTGATCCTCATCTGGCAGTGTTACCCCCAAAAAATTATAGGAACCTTATCTAACAATGTTAATCCACCTCATCAACCCTCAAATGACAGTGTTGATGTCTCAACCTATGCTGGCTACATAGTTCTGGAATGCAAGGATTGTTTCTAAGAATCACACCCTCATCTGGTAGTGTGTGTTCCCCATCCTTGGGTTTACTTGGTGCTAAATCCTACTCCCATCTGAATAGACACTAAACATGATTAACTGAACTAAACTGGAATGAGTTCATTGAGTTTCTTTGACTGAAGGAATTCTACTGAGATCTAATGACTAACTGAGAGTACTGAGATTATTGGACTGATACTGAATTTACTAGATTTTCCTGAGTCACATGACAGACTGAGTTCTACTGATCATGGCTTGACTGTGAGGATCATGGGAAACTGACACTGGCTCTAGGCACACAGCTAAATTTTTGGGTACAAGTACCCTCAAGACTCGATAGCATAAAATTGATAAGACTGACACTTCTTACACACATGACCAATATTAACAATTCATCATACAATAAGTTGGGGATTTCATCAAGCACATGGTTATTATAATTTTTTACATGGTACTATTGCATATACTCAATTTCATAATTTTATACTCTAACATCACGATCATTCCAACAACCATCTATAATGCACATCAATAGTATGGGAGTCATTTGAACATAAGGGTAAATCATGTATTTATCGTTTGGGTCACAATTAAGCTATACTGCATGATTTCTATTCTCTTAGGTATTTTATCAAACACCTTACATACACCACTTAGGGCATAGGAAAAATCATCCAATTAAAACACCATAACCAACAAAGTTCATAGTTTTCAACTTGCATGCGAACATAGTTTCATAAAACAAATAAAGATTCAAACTTGGGAAATCGTACAACAACAACCACATGAACATAATCAACCCATAACATGAATATCAGAATTCATAGTTTAAAACTTGATTCTTGGGCTTCATGGACGAAAGAAATCCATGAATGAACACTATGCATACCTTAGTTCTTGATTATATGAAGATTGACAGAGAGATTCTTGAATTTGAGTATTGAATTTGAATCCTCAATTAAAAACCCTTACTTTTTCTAGAGAGAAACTTGAGAGAGACATTATATTTTGGTTGAATTATGGCTAAATCCCGTGTTTTAGACTTATATAGGGGTGAAAAATTAACTTTTTTGCCCTTAAAAATATGGATATTTAATGACTGAAATTGGGCATCGACGCGATGCATCGATGGCATTGACGTGATAATCGATGCATACGCTATTATCGCATCGAGTCTCAGTACTTTGACCCTGGCAACCTACAACAATTATCAACCAACAGGATATGCAACACGGCCCGCCAAAATTGCGTTGGTCCACTATTTTGGGCTTCTAAATGTGGTTTGAAAAATCTAAAACTTGACCGGAACCACCTAAGGAGCTCTATGATCATGAATTAACAAAAATACAGACCATTAAAGGATGTTAAGGTGGTAAAATAAGATTGCCAACTTTCAAAGGCCAATAATAGACTAAGCCTGGGAACTTAGTTAGAACCTTCTAAGTATACCCCCCCCCCCCCTTAACAAGCATAAATTGATTGAATTAAGCTTAGGATTTTGCGGTGTGTTACAATTTGAGGGATGGAAAACTTAAGGTGAGGATAAAAAAGTGTATATTTCTAGGATATACAACTAAAGTAAAATATTATAGGCTGGGGTACACAGAATAGAAGATTTCAGGGTTAATTATTAGTAAGGATATGATATTTAATAAATCTGCCTTATTGGATAGTCAAAGAGAGGAGGCAATAGCAGTAACAGATCATGGTGTCAGTGACTGTATAGAGATAGAAATTGAATCTCTACTAGCTTAGCCAGTTAAGTATAGGAGGTGCAAAATATTAATCAAGATGATAATGTCAATAAACCTATGCAGCAACAACTATATAGAAATTCAATAGGCAAAGAGAAGAGAGTGATCAGAGGTCTGCAAATATAGTTAATGAAAATCTTTTTGGATATGCAAATTTTATGAAATTTGCTTTATTTCTTGTAGAAACCATTAATGTTCTTGAGCCCAATAGCTGTAAAAAAAGATATTTCTATCTCAAAATCATATTAGTGGGTTGGTTCTATGGGTGAAAAGATTGAGTCTCTTCAAAAGAATCAACCATGGAAGCTTGTTACATTGCCAAAAGGACAAAATATAGTAGGGTAAAGATTGGAAAAAAGTAATTTGGGGCTCGAAGCACTAAGATATTAAGCAAGGTTGGTGTCCAAAGAATTTAGACAGAGGAGGGTATAGATTATAATAAAGTGTTCTCTCCAGTGGTAAAGCATAGCTCTATCAGGGCCTTATTAGCTTTGGTAGATCTTTATAATTTAGAGATAGAATAGTTAGATAAGAAAACTGCATTCTTTCATGATGAGTTAGAAGAATAGATTTATATGAGTCAACTTGAGGGATTTTTCATTATGGGTAAGATAAATAATGTTTGATTGCTTAAGAAATATTTATATTGTTTGAAATGGTCGCGTAGGCAGTGGTATAAAAGATTTGTTACATTCATGATCCAAAATATCTTTTCTCAAAGAGCATATGATAGTAGTGTGTATTACAAGAAGCTTGAAGATGGTTCCTTTGTGTATTTGTTGTTGTATATGGATGACAAATTTATTACTGCTAAAAGTATATCATAAATTATTTACTTGGAGAAGCAGCTAGGTGTGGAGTTTGAGATTAAAGAGTAGGTGCTGGAAAAAAAATATTTGGGATAGAAATTACTCAAGATAGAAGACTTGGAAAGTTGATGCTATCTCATTATTTATATATTGAGAACGTACATAAGATATTTAATATTATAGGTTCTAAACCTTAGCTTGTTCCTTTGGCTTCCTATTTCAAGTTATCTGCAAATATATCACCAAAATAGAAGAGTAGATAGATCAGATGTCTAGTGTTCTATATTCGGGTGTAGATGGTTGCATTATGTATGCCATGGTTTCCACTCATCCTAACATTTCACATACTGTTACTGTTGTGAGAAGATACATGGCATGACCTAGTAAATAACATTGTCATGCAGTGAAGTAGATCTTGAGATACTTGAAGGGTACTCCAGATGTGGGCTTGACTTTTTCCAAAGACAAGCTAAGTTAATTAGTAGTAGGTTATGTTGGTTCAGATTATGCAGGGGACTTGTATAAGAGAAAATCTCTGACAAATTATGTTTTTTACTCTTTCTAGTAGTGTCATCAATTGGAAGGAAACTTTGCAATCTATTGTTGCTTTCCCTACCACAAAGGCTGAGTATATGGTAATTACAAAAGTGGTGAAATAGGCTATATGGTCATAAGGTTTGGTAAGTAATCTTGGATTAGTTCAAGAGAAGATTTAAGTGTTCTATGATAGTCAAAGTGCTATTTACCTTACCAGGAATTAGATGTTCCATGAGCAGATAAAGCATATTAAAGTCAGATATCATTTTATCCGAGATAACGCAAGAGGTTTATTGATATGAAGAAAGTGTCACACATGATAATCCAGTAGATATGATGACCAAGATAGTCCCAACCAATAAGTTTCTTTTTGAGGGCTGAAAGGATAGAAAAGAGATGTTGTTCCTATTAGGGGTGTCCAAAAACCAAACCGATCAATAAACCAAACCGATAAAAAATAGGTTATTGGGTTAACAATTTTTTAATGATATATAAAAAAATTATTGGATTATTATTTCGGTTTCAGTTTTTTCTTATTGAGTTATTGGTAAACTGATAACCCAATAAGAATATACTAAATTACTATTTTATACCTACTTTATATATATATATATATATATATATATATATATATCTGTGTGTGTGTGTGTATCTTAATTTATATTTAACTTCCACAAATTAACAAGCCTATTATGTTAAGAGTAAAACATCTAGTACCCCCTTGAACTATGACACACTCTAACTTCACGAAGGTCCTATTATCCCCCCAAACTCAATTTTAGCATATGTTGTCAACCTTTTTAGCTGATGGAGCACCTTTTGTAAACCTTTTCAGCTGATGTGGCACCTTTGATGTTGACTCTATTTTATGTAATAATGGTGTCATGTCAGCACAAAAAAATAACAAAAATACTCTAAAATTGAGTTCAGCGGGGTAATAGGACCCCTATAAAGTTGGAGCGTGTTGTTGAAACTTTGGCCATAGTTAAGGAGGGTACTAGATGCTTATCTCTTATTTCAATGATACAAACTCTTAATTTCTCCTAACTAACATTTAGTTTAAGCTTGAAGATTCTTGTAAATTAAAACACATCATGTAGGATTTTGGTTGCAACTAAGATTCAGTTTCTTTTCATGTTAGTTATTACTTTTTCTATTGTATGAGTATTTTCTTATCGGTTAAACCAAAAATCAAACCGTTTAGGACTAAAAATAGATAAATCAAAAATTGATAAATAATATCTTATTAATTTGATTATTGATTTAGCATATTTAAAAATTAAAAATTGATAAACCAAATTGATAATACGTAAAACCTAATCGAACCGACCGATGTACACACCTAGTTCCTATTGATGAAGGGAGTTCAAGCCAAGGCGAAGATTTGTTAATTATGTCTCGAATTTTTCTCTTGTATATTTGGAAAATTGGTTTAGGAAACCTTTGTCCTAATAGATTTGGGAACAGAAAATATAGTCCTTGTAAGATTGAGAGAACCTTTTCCTTATAGGTGTGGGACTAGTTGGGATCTATATATAGGGGATGTAGTTTGGCATTCTGAATCATTGTACACCTCTTTTCTTTCCTAGTGGAAAAATGCCCCCATTTTTCTTGAAGGATTAGGCATAGTTGAACCTTTTTGGTAATTAAAGATCACTTTATTAATTACCAAGTGAAATATTTACAAATCTAAGGGATGATACAGACCATCAGTTCCTTTTTAAATATATTCCATACCCTGCTAACCAGTTTTTGCCAACATTATATCTCATAGACTTCTAATACATCCAAAAAGATTAGGATTAGCTCTTACTCTAATGCTTATAAGCAATTTTATGGCTCGAATTAGCTCCTCCACAACAATTGTTTGTTTCCAAAAAAATCTGTTATTTATTTTTAACCAAATAGTGTGTAGAACTGCTGCTAAGCTTGCCTTCAAGATCACCCCTCGAGGGTGTGTTCCTCTTGTTCGGTGTTTGAACCACTCCCATATGTGTGCCCAGTCCTCGAGACATCCACTCCATCTCTGCCATTTCAAGATAGCCTTCTATATTGTATTAGTCACTCTACATTCAAAGAATAAATGGTCTCTAGTCTCGAGCCGTGTCTGGCAGAATATACAGTCAGGCTCCACATTCATGCCCCATTTCATCAACTTGTCTTTTGTTCTTATAATTCCATGCATACATAGACATAGCCAAAAAATATTCTTTGGTTCTGAGGCATTATGACATATTAGTTTCATCCAAGGGGCATTCTCTAGTTCACCTCTGATTTTCTTATATGCTTTGGTGATTTAAAACTTCTCTTGCACTACTATTGGATTCATGTAACCTAGAATTTGCTAGAATTTCCATGTTGTACATATTTTTCTGATCATCCAGTAAGCCTGCTAAGGGATGTTCATATCAAACACATTCTGCCTCTTTATATAGTAATGTTGTACCCACGCAATCCATAGTTTCTCTTTTTGTTGGCATAGCTGAACCTTGTTAAATATTTATGCTTGTTTCTTCTCTATTTTCTTTGTTTATGATTGTGTGCTAGTCAACCCATGATATTTACACAACATTCTTCCACTGAAAACCCAATAATGGCTTAAATCAAGAATTAGAAGGACAATAAAACTAAGAAATCTAAGGATAAGGCATATCTCTTTTCAATATTCAATAATTTCACTCGTATAATGTCTCTAATATTAGCAAAAGCCATCCGGTATTATCTCCAAGAACAATATGAAGGAGATGATCATATAAAAGGTATGCATGTGCTGAATCTCATTAGAGACTTTGAGTTGCAAAAGATGAGAGAGTCAAAAAACATCAAGGAGTACTCTAACAAGCTTGTGAAGATAGCAAACAAAGTAAGATTACTTGGTTCTAAAGTTAAAGACTCATATTATTGAACAGATTCTAGTTACTTTACCTGACAGATTTGAAGCCACCATAACCACTTTGAAGAACACCAAGGATCTTCCTAAAATTACTTTGGCAAAACTACTGAATTTCTTGAAGGCTCTAAAAAATGAAGGGTTATAAAAGGAGAAAGAATTGGAGAAGGAGAATTGCAAGACAAACATTAAAATGGTGGTAGATACAAAAGGAAAAGCAATAAGAACCTGACAACAAATAGAGAAAGAACAACTTATTACAACAACAAAAGCAAAGCAAATAGCTCCAAAGGAAATTACCCTCCTTGTAAGAATTGTGGAAAGAATAGGCACACACCATAAAAGTTTGGAAAAGGCCCACACCATATAAGTATTGAAAAGGCCTGATACTAAGTGTAGTAAGTGCAACCAATTTGGGCATAAAGAAATCATTTGCAAGAACGAATCTCTTCAGATTTATGTAGATGACCAAGTTGTGAATGAACATGAAGAGGCTCAACTCTTTGTCACATCTTATTTTACAAGTAAAAATTTAAGTGAAAGTAGGTTAATTGATAACAGTTGTACAAATCATATAGCTCATGATGAGGAAATTTTAAGAGGTTTAGACAGATATGTAATATCTAAATCAAAATCAATAATGGTGATTAACTTCCTACCAAAGGAATGACACAATTGCTACTGAAAGCTACTTAGGTACAAAGTTAATTTTAAATTAACTTTTTGTTCTAAAACTTGACCAAAATTTGTTGAGAGTAGGGAAACTTTTAAAAAAAAGGTTTCAAGCTTAATTTTGGGGATAAGACGTGTGTGATATTTGAACCCAAGGGTCAAGAAATTTGTCTAGTTAAAACAAGAGAGAAAGTTAACTGCCTATCTGAGCCAAGAGATGACAACAAATATATGGCACAACAGACTCGAACATTGTCATCACAGTGCACTCTTGTACATGATGAAGAAAGATATGGTTTAAGGAATACCATCTATGAAGGATGAACATGCAAGATGCAACACATTTAAACTGGGAAAGCAAAACAGAATGCCTTTTTCCAAGGTAACCTTGAGAGCATAAGAGAATCTTCAATTCTTCCATACTGATTTGTATAGACCGTCTGCTTCTCTTAGTAGAAGTAAATATTTTATGGTATTCAGTAACTATATGACAAGATATGTTGGATTTATCTTCTCAGGTTCAGATATAAAGTGCCTAAAGTGTTCTAGAAACTTAAAGCTTTAGTACAAAATCAAAGTGGTTGTAGGATGCAAATGTTTAGATCAGATAATGGTACTGAGTATACATTTGATAAATTTGAAAAGTTTTGTAAAAATAAAGGTATTGAGCATCAACTCTCTAACCCATATACTCTGCAATAGAATAATGTCAGTGAAAAAAGTATGAAATGATAATGGAGATGCCAAGGTTTTTGTTCTATGAGAAGGGCCTACCAAAGAATTTACGAACAAAAGAAGATAACACTACCCGATTTATTCCATAATAAAATAGTGTCAGTGAAAGGAAGAATTGGATGATAATAGAGATGTCAAGTTTTTTGTTATATGATAAGGGCCTACCAAAGAATTCATGGGAAGAAACAGCTAACACTATTGTATTTTTACTAAATAGGTTGACTACCAAAGCATTTGAGAGAAACACACCTTTTGAGGCGTGCGACAGGTATAAAATGTCCTTAAAAAACTTAAAAATCTTTGATTGTTTGTATTTCTCTCATATTTCATAGGTTAAGAGGGATAAGTTAGAAAAAAAAAAAGATGAACCTGGAGGTTTTATTACTTACAATACAATCTCTAAAGCTTACAAAAATTTTCATCCTTATACAGAAAAAATTATGGTAAGCAGAGATGTATTGTTTATGGAGAATGAGTAATGGGATTGGGATGAAGTTAACCAAATCCAAAGTATAAGCAATCTACTAAATTCTAATAAAAATATTGATGATCAACCTATGAGAGGAACAAGTTTGGATGCAATGTGGCTATTTTAGAGCTTTCTAGGTTTGAAGAAGCTATTTTAGATCCTAAGTGACAAGTTGAAATAGAGGAGGAGCTTGCAATGATCGAGAAGAATAAGACCCAATAGCTTGTGAAAAAGCCTCAAGATAGGAAGATCATTAGTGTGAAGTGGGCCGCCCAAAATTGAATGTTGATAGTTCTGTTAACAATCTCAAGGAAAGGTTATTTGTTAAGGGTTATGCGCAGATCTTTGGTGCTGATTATCTTGACATGTTTGCTCTAGTTTCTTAGCTTAAAACAATCAGATTGCTTCTTTGTATTTCTATAAAATATGGCTAAAAAATACATCAGATGGATGTCACACCATCATTTCTTAATGGGTTTCTTGAAGAAGAAATCTATATCAAGAAACTTGAAGGTTTGTTGTAGATGGAAAAGAAGAGAAAGTCTGCCGACTACATAAAGCTCTTTGTGGCCTAAAATAGGCACCAAGAGGTTGGTATAGTTAAATAGATTATCAATAGAGTAGACTCAATTTTGAGAGAAGTCCTTCAGAATTCACGCTTTATGTTAAACACAATAATAATGGAATTCTTATTGTTTCTTTTTATATCAATGACATTTTGATTACAGGAAGCAGCACAAAGCTCATTAATGAGTTGAAGCAGGATATGATGCAAGCTTTTCAAATGTTTGATCTTGGTCTGATGACTTATTTCCTTGGAATGGAGATTACACAAGGAAAAGCTGAGTTATTCATTGCCAGAAGAAGTACGCAAAGGAAATTCTCAAGAAACTCAAAATGAAAAATTGCAAAGAGATGAATAATTCCATAAACTAATAGAGAAACTAAGAAAAGATGATGAAGTCAAAAAATTGGAGGAAGCATACTTCAAGAATTATACGATACATCAAAGGAACTATCGGCTATGAAGTCATATTTCAGAAGATTCGACTTGTGAAGATTTTTGGGTGAGATTCCAAGGATGACTTGAAGAGTACTTAGCGCACTATTTTAGTCTTGGGTTTGGGATTTTTTCATAGAGTTTTAAGAAATAGAATATTGTGGCTCAATCTACTACCGAAGCTGAGTTTGTGGTAGCTACAATAGCAGTAAGTCAAGCATTGTGACAGAAGAAAATTCAGGTTAATTTGTATTTGGAACCAACAGGAAGAACTGAAATATTTCTGGATAACTAAGTAGCAATAGCTATTTCTCACAATCCAGGGTCTCATGAAAAATCTAAGCACTTCAATATCAAGATTTTCTTCCTGGGAGAAGTTCAAAAAGTTGAAGATGTAACTCTTGTGTACTGCAAGACAGAAGAATAATGAGCAGATATATTAACTAAGCCTTTACCAGTTAGCAAATTCGAGCTTCTTAGATAGAAAATTGGAGTTTGCAGTTTCTAAAGCAAGGAATGTTAGGAATTTGCTTTTGAACTGTAGTTAATTTGTTTTTACTACTTTTGTCTTAAATAAAACTTAGTCAACTATTTTTTAGGCATCTATTCCTATTATTTAGGAGTTAGCTAATAATTTAGGGAATATGCTAATTATGTATTTTACTACTTTGTTTTCATTGTAGGTCTAATAGACATCAATAAAAAATGTTCTTCTGCTGATATACTTCTTACTTCTCTTCTTTCATCTTTTTCTTCCATAAATTACTAACAGGATTCAACAAGCTTCAAACATTGGCCATAGAAAATTTAACCGAATTGCTCTTTATTCCCGAAGACCATCCTTTTGGTTGATCAAAGTGTTCATGAAAGACAATATTTCAAGATCTTAGAGGAGTTGATAGGTTCCCCCCGAGCATCTTCCGAATTGGAAATAGTATCTGAAATGCCAAAACAAGCCAAGCGAATGCTCCATTGATTCGCTTTTTCACCCTTTATCATCAACTTTCTTCTTATCTGCAATAGTAACTTGTGTAGAGGGTCCTATATGTTTATACTTTGGTTCTTGGTATTTGACTTACACATTTGATCATCAATTCATTGAACATGCTCATTTTCTCATCTTTTCTATTCCCAGAGAGAACATTATGTATGCTTTTATTCCCTATTTTAAGTTAATAATTAGTTGATTTACATTATTTGAGCAATATAATCATATTATCTATTAATGAAGCACAAACTTTTAGTATCTATAATCTATAATATATAATATATTAAAATTATGAAGAACTTAAAAAGTGATTTGAACTTTCTGTCCTTCATTAAAAGTCCATGCTTTAGATAAAATTATCTTTTTATGTTTTTCCTTAAATTAATTTTTTATTATATTTGTCATATTAAATCCTAAAATATACGAGATTACAATTTTAACAAATATAGTATGACTTTTTCTAAAATTAGGAGTGTGAAAATATAGGTTAAATAGTAGTACATTGAATCTTTAAAAAAAACACATTTTCCACTATTTTTACAAACTTTATGAAAAACAAAGAGTTAAATTTGGTAAAAAAAATATTTTCTTGTGAAGATGAGAAAAAAGTTCAAAAATTGTCAGAGTAAAAAAGAAAAAAAAAACTGTAACAAAGTCACGTACAATGACAACTAGGTAGATTTGGAAAAATTTAACCAACAATAGTTGTGTGAGACATCATTTATTTATGGATAAGTATATTTATGGGCCCCTTTGTATAGCACATGTCCCTCTCTTCATCTACTCCTATTCTGGCCTTTTTTTTTTTCTACATTATACTTCTTTATTTTAATTTCTCTACAAATTTATTTATTACTTTTCATTTTTTAATGATTAAATAGTTTAAATTTAATCATAAATTTGAGCACATATTCTTTAAGTTTTTAGGTAAAATTTATATATTCGAAAACTAAGTAAAAATTACTATACATCACAATTATTGACCAATTCAAAATATTTTTAAAATATATAAAAGAATTGCTATCAAAATAAATTTAGTTGAATCTTGAATCGAAACTAACACATGAATTGAAACAGAGAAAGTATATTTCAGTCTTTCTCTGTCTCTTTTGTTTTTTGGTTAATTAGTATCTCTCTCTCACACTTATATGTTCTTTTTTATTTCAACAGTTTTCTTTTGTTTTAATCTGTTTTAAAATCATTTTATTACTCCCTCAATTTTATTTATTCGGTCCGCTGAAAATAAATTTTCTCTTTATTTATTTATTTTAACAAATAAAAATTTAATGTTATTTCTTTAGTATTTATCATCAAACAACTATATAAAGTATTAATAGTTAAATTTAAATTTTCAAAATATAATCAATAGGATTAATTTAGTAAAATAAATTTTTAATACAATCATAATTTCATTTATGTATAAAAAATAAAGTCATAATAAAATAGTGAAAGACCTTCATGTGTTATTAAATAACATAAATATTACCAACATGAGTTGTGGCGCAGTGATGGGGCTGCTCCACCTTTAACCAGATGTCGAGGGTTCGACACTGGGTATGGAGAAAACTCTATTGGGAGCGCTGTCACCATAATAGGCCCTGCAACGCGCGATTCAGATTAATCGGGACTCCAATACAGACACCGAATACCGAATAGGAAACAAAAAAAAACATAAATATTTAGAGTTTATGGACAAACCATGAGTTATTTTTATTATCATTAAATTAACTTGAACCCAGTTACAAATTTTTAATATTTCATTTTAGTTCATTTAATCTAGTTTTCTCATTTTGAAATTTTTTTATTGAAAGTTTTCTAGCAAATTTATTTTTCCCAATTTTCTCACATTAAAAATTTTAACAATTACTATCTTATGTATTTTCCTAAGTCAGGGGTCTATCGGAAACAACCTCCCTACTTTATCTGAGGTAGTGATATGATCTGCATACACTCTACCCTCCCCAGATTCACTATGTGAGAATATACTACGTATATTATTATTGTCGTGATTTTTTATGTATTTATTTAAGTATAACAGTAGTATTAAAAATAATTTTTAATTTTTACTTGTTATCAAATACAAAAGAAATTTGGATCTTTAACGAACCAAATAAAACAAAATCAAAAAAATAGTCAAATTGATTTTAATAAATCGAGAAAGTGCAAAAAAAGAGAGGAGTAGGGAGGAAATATAAATAAAGGAAAAAGACATCGTTTCCACCCTAAACTATACCCGAAAAGTCTAAGCCACACCTAAACTATACTAGTGGCCTATTACACACCTTAACTATAAAAACGTGATATTATTACCTCCCCGCAACCCCCATTCTAAGGCGCGTGTGTTACACTTATTTTAGGCACGTCCAGCCTATTAAATAACAAAAGTAAACGGCTAAAAACATTAAGGAAAAAGTCATCATTTCCACCCCAAACTATAGTCGAAAAGTCGAATCCACACCTAAACTATATAAGTGACCTATTACACCCCTTAACCATAAAAAAGTGATACTTTTTGCTGACGTGGCAGCGCGTGTAAAACACTACACCACATGCAAGTGGTGGTAGCCTGACAGGGTGTAAATAGTTTCACTTTTTTATAGTTTAGGTGTGTAATAGGTCAATAGTATAATTTAAGTGTGGCTTCGACTTTTCGGGTATAGTTTGAGGTGGAAACAATGCCTTTTTCCATAAATAAAAGGTAAAAAAAGAAAAGATAAATTGGTGAGGAAGAGGGCAAGTTAATTAAGTTGATATAATGGATCCCATAAGATATTATTTTGCTAATTGAAAAATTCCTCACACAACTAATACTAGGTGTGCCTCGCCCATGTTAAAATTTTCGTGCAGATTTGTATAGTTTTAAGAATCACTTAGAATTAGGGTTCTTTCACTAAATTTATTAATATTACTTACACTAATTGTATCATTGTTTAGGTTTAAGACCATTCTTTCAAAACTATTGTAGGGGAAAAAGTAGGTTTGGATTTATTGTTGTTTTGCCAATTGAAATTTTGATAATTTTTATGATTGAAGAAATAATTTTGCTTGTGATTTGAGTTAAATTTTTTTTAAAAAATTTTTTTTAGTCTATTTGTGAAGTTTATAATAATAAATAATCGTATATTCTTGATAGACAATTGCTGATTGAGAATTTATCTTTGAAATTTTTACTTATAATGTCTTGAATTTGTATTCCGTTGCAAAAATTGATTAGTCATTCTGATTCATAATAATTGATTTTAAGATCTTTCATCTCTTTCAATAACTTTCAATAAATATATTACATTATCTAAAATCATGTTAATTAGGGTAGAAATTTGTATTTGGGGTGAAATTTAGACCGTTTTAGTGATTTGGTTAAACAAGTCCACAACAATTAAATGATTGAAGAGATAAATTTAGTTTTGATTTGAGGTAAGATTTTTGAATTTTTAGTATGTTCTTAAAATTTACAATACGCATTTATAATTTTGTATAAAATTTTTGAATATGTATTTCATCGCTACTTGTACTTTTGATATAGTATTCAATTTTCAATATCAAGTCGATTACGAATTGGGGGCTGGATAATATTTCTCAGTCATCATGATTATTGAGGCTAAGATTTTAAATGTAGTGTGTTTTCTCTTCTGCTGGCTCATCTGCAATGTCATACTTGCATCTGGCCTTAATAAAGTGGATGAATATGCAAAATAATGTTTAAATTTCTAATGAGTATGAATGATCAATAACCCTTTGTTCTTTCTTTTATTACATCTGCTCATTCTTTACATATCCGATTCATATATATTTGGCCTTTAAAATTTTGAAATCTTCTCCATTTTGTAGGCACATAGTATTTTCTTTCGAGGCTGGACAGTATGCTGCTTTTCTTGCAAATTATCATTCGAATTCAACTGTAAGGGTGACACTTTAGCACAAACATTACGACCTGCCACCTTGGTCAATACGCATTCCTCCAGACTATAAAAATGTAGTATTTAATACTTCTAAGGTATGCATACATTACAATGGTTACTCGCTCCTGTGGTATGTCCTCTCTTTTTATTCATCGGTACTGAAGAGTCATTCATTAATAAATAAAAAAGTCATTCATTGATAAATATTTTCTCCGTAGGTAACGTACTTTATGTTCTAATCATTCTTAATATAATATCCACTCCCTACTTAGTAAGCAAATAAAATTTTATAATGATTTAACAATTGTGTCTACTCAACAAACTGTTGGGTTTTTGTTTTCTTTAACATGATCTACAAAGATGAGAATTGAAGCAAAGATGCCTAGGATTTAGTTGTCCACTTGTAGATTATTTACTGAATGTTTCTGATGGGATCTTTTGCTCTTTAAATCAGGTTGGAGTTAAGACATCCACTGCACAATATTGCCCCCAAACGTACAACTGCGCACTTGTGAAACATTTAGTAAAGATGTATCCATCGTGCAGATTCAAGGCTCATTGTTGGTCTCCTCGAGCAACAAAATGTTACTAGAAATGCGATGACTACCTTTGGTACACCACTAGGTACGAATAAACACATTTTATATCACTGCTAACAAGTGCGTATATTTGTTTGACCATGTCATTGAACTTTTCAGTGTTGAGATAAATTTAGCTGTCATTTCTATGTCGAGGGCAACATTTGACTCTTACTGTACAGTCATCAGACCATGCCTTATATTATATGTTTATATTAATGGACGTCTTTCAGGTGCAATTGCTCTCTTTTTTGTGAAGTTGCTCTCCTTTAGTTGATTCATGATAACATTTTAATGTTGAGATACATCAGATGCTGAATTCTTCGTACAAGTTCCAAGGTCCAACTACAGGTGCAGTTTATGAAAATCAATAAAATCGAGAGTTATATTTATCGGAGATGTTAACCTGTATGATGGAATTAAAAAAATCCTACACAGTGTAGCTGTTCGATTGTCGATTAGTCTCTTTTTAAGACTCTCACTCGAGAGATCAAAGACTCTAAATAATTGACATGTGAGAGGAATGACTGATAGATTTTTAGGTTGGGATAAACATTAGTAGCAACAACGAATTGACTTAGTTAAGAAATTATAGTAGCATTTAATACGATTCTAAATTAATTAGTAATTTAACCTTTTATGAAAGAAATTTCTACAATTCTATCTTATTTTAATTTCGATGTAAGTCGTCCTTTTACATTTATATTATCATCATTGTTTTTGTCTTTTTTAATTCTATTACGTAACATCTTCAAAAATTATATATGAGTTATACAAAATCAACAATTGACATTGATTTTCCTTTTTTGATAATTTCTCGTGTTTCCTTTTCAATTGAAAATTTTTACTCGAAAATCGATCGAAACAAGCATGTTATCGCCTAATGAAGTAGCCATTGGATTTTCTGAAGATTTTATATAATGGGCTGAAATCAGAATATTTACTAAGGAAATTCTGTTCAATAAGAAGGTTTTCAACATAAAAAAAATCTTATATTTTGTATTCGTTGTTTTTCCACATCATGAATGAATCTTTTTCTATTTCATTGTCGTTTTGCAAAAAATTACATAATTCGATGCTTTTATTTTAATGTTAACGTTACGTTTCAGTTTGTGTGTTGTGTTATACGTAGCACGAATATATAACAAAATAGATAGATCTTGAATCTACAATAAGGAGATCAGTAAAGGTTTATTGTATATCCTTAGTAAAGTAGATACATTAAGAAAAGTTTATTTGCTTTTAAAAGTTGGCTTTAAAAATGAAATTGGTGTATGCAGTACACATTTATTGTCTTAATGTACAATTTTTTTTTTTTGGGGTGGGGGTTGGGGGAGAGACGATTACATACATTCTAATATATAAAAGAGGCTTGGAAGCGGAGGCGGTCGTAATGTCTTCCTCCATAATTTTACTATATCACTCTTAATTAATTATTATATGTCATTTAAGTATTAAAAAATTAATAATATTTAACAAAAATATAAAATAGACATTTATGACATGTCTGCTTCATCTGCTTCAATAGTAATTTTACTATTTCATCCCTAATTAATTACTATAGGTCATTGAAGTATTAATCCGTAATTTTACTATATCACCCCTAATTAATTATTATATGTTATTTAAGTATTAAAAATTAATAATATTTAACAAAAAATAAAATACACATTTACGACATGTCTGCTTCAGTTGCTTCAACCGTAATTTTATTATTTCATTCCTAATCAATTACTATAAGTCATTTAAGTATTAAAAAAATTAATAATATTTAATAAAAAATAAAATAAACAAAAAAAAATGATAAACAACCTATTAAAGTTTTAAATTAACTTGACATCTTATATAAGGCCTGTCTAAATTTTTTCACAACTATTTTTTTAATTAATTTTACTATACCACTTCTATTAAGTTATTTCGTAATTGATTATTATATGTTATTTACATATTAAAAAATTAATAATATTTGATTAAAAAAAAGTAAAATAGACATTTATGATACGTTTGCTTCAGTTGTTTCAACGATAATTTTACTATTTTATCCCTAATTAATTATTATGAGTTATCTAAATATTAAAAAAATATTTAATAAAAAAATAAAATAAACAAAAAAAAGATAAATTAATTATTGATGTTTTAAATTAACTTGACATCTTATATGAGGCCTGCTTAATTTTTTTTCACAACTATTTCTTATAGTAATTTTATTGTATCACTTCTAATAAGTTATTATGAGTCATTTCAGACATGTCTGCTTCGGGACTTCAATCGTGATATTTGATTGACTCTCAAAATTATATCAGTGTTACTTAAATTGAAATAGAAAAAAAAGTATTATAAATTTCAGTAATTAAAAATTTAAATTATTCTAAAAATATAATAGACTATCAATGCTACAAAACTTTGGACAAGGAGAGTATTATAAATTATAATGGCTAACAACTTAAAATAGTAAATTACAATGTCAAAAAACTATTTTAAATTGCAATAGCTAACAACTTAAAATATCTAAAAAATATTTAAAATATAATTAATTATCAAAAATTTATTTATGTCATATAATTGAGACTAAAAAATAACATATACTAGCATGGGCCTTTGATATCTAGTTATATTATATGCTGCCTATATTATAGTACTAACAAAAAGTCTACAGGTTATGGTAGTCTTAGGTGTCGTATGGTTGGGAATGTAGTTATGTTGGGATTAGTTATGAAGGGATAAGTTATGATATGATAAGTTATACTGGATTAGTTATACTGGAATTATTTTTTATTGAGTGTTTGATTTGTTATTTCAAAGTAATATGTATGGTATAATTTATAAGAATAAAGTAATTGATTACCAAAATATCCCTATCTTATTTAATTTCTTTTTTGTTTATATATATTTCTTTTCAAGCTTTAAATATTTATTCTTAAAAATAAAATTTTCATCTTATTTAGCTTAATTTATTTGTGTGTGCATTTTCATGATTATATCTTGTGTATTTTAAAAATAAAACTTTCATCTTATTTAACTTTAATTTTTTTGCACGTGCCTTCCCATGATTATGCCGTGTGTGTTTAAAAAAAAAATCTTACTACATCTTATTTAGTTTGAAATAAAAACTTCCAACTTAAGTTTGTTAAAGTAAAAGAAGATTTGTTGTTTATGTCACTTCATTTAAATACATATTACTCATATAATATAAAATATTAAAATTCATTTTAATTGATATATACAATATCAATTTTCAAGTGATTAAAAAACTATTTAATTTAAAATATGTAATTGAACAATAGAGTCGATTGTGAAACGATAATGTGTATTAAAACTAGGCAACACCTTTGTAGTTGCTAAAATATTTTACAGATTACTAGTGAATAGTAATTATTATTATAAAATATACTTACTTTAATTAATCTTTTCATTGTCTAGTAAGAATTTTTTGTGTTATCAATTCACAAAAATAACACTTGGAAGGAAAAAGTTGATGTTGAATTCCGTTTTTCTATGCTAAAAAATTATAGTACCTACATTTTGTTGGATATATAAAAAATTATAGTACCTAATTTTGATTCTTATTATGTATGAATCTAACATATTTTAATTTTTAATTAATTAATTTTGCATTTTGATCCTTTATATAAGAAAATAACGTATAAGTTTATAAAATTCACAAACAATGGGATGAAAAAAAAATGCAAAATTCAATTAATCAGAGGTTATTTTTTCTTAGTCATATATATCCGTCGTTTCAAAATAAGATATTTTAGTCTTTTTAATTTGTCATAATAACGCGTTTTAAATAATCAAGTAGATATCAATAATCTTTTTTCAATCTCAAAAGCAATAATTAGAGATGATGAAAAAGATTGGAAAAATGTGTTTGTAATGGGTTTGGGGGTATTTTTATCATTTTATAATTTATCCAAGGATAACTTATACCACAAAATATGTGGTATAACTTATTCCGGGACTATTATTAGTCCCGGGATAAGTTATTTCAAGTATTGCCAAATCAAATGATGTATTAAAAAGTTTATTCCAAAATTATTATTTTATCCTGGGATAATTTGTCTTAGTACCTCACATCAAACGACCGCTTAGTGTACAATTCTATTATACTTCGGCTTTTTCCTTTGTCAAGTTAGCTACATACTATCAATGTGACCATCATGTTTAGGATTTTTTTATATTCTTTTGTTACTTTTTATTTAATAGCGCAAAAACAAATTCTAATGTTATTTACGCTTTAATTAGATAGGAAGTACTAAAAGTCTAAAATTTACGAGTTTTAAATTGAATATAATGTTACCTTATATAAATTCTTTCTTTATTTGAACTATTTAACATAACTATAAATCTTTCATGTTACTTTCGCTAATTTAGGACTTTGAAATCATGCATAAATAAATTTATTATATTTTTCTTATTTGAACTATGTAGAATGTCACATAATTTTATAAATAAATATTTAAATATTAGAAAAATAAATATTTTTTCTTTATACACGTGCAACACACGTATCTTAAACTAGTATATTCTAAAATCATAGCGAACAAGGTAAGAAATATTGGCAAAAATAAGGGTAACTATTGTGTTAAGTACACTTTGTTAATTGATGTTTCACAATTGCTAACATCACCTTTAATCAAAAAGCATTCTCTAACATTTCGATTTCATACATAATTTCATCACTAATCGAGATCAGTATAATTTTCGCTAGGGGTGGAAGTTCGGTAATTTGATTTATTTATTTTGATTTTTTGGTTTCGGTTATGAAAATTTATATACCGAATCGATTTAGTTCGGTTCAACTTTTTTAAATTTGGTTCAATTCGGTTTTGGTTTATGAAATTCATATTTTTGGTTTTGGGCATGCTTAATGGGCGAAATTCTATTTTTAAATTGAACTGTAAATAAACAAGTGTAAATAACATAAATTCCACCATTTGAAACATAATTACCTTCTCTCCCCTTTTTTCAATTAAAATTTCTCTCTTCCTATTCTTATACATAAGTTACCGTCCATATACATTACTACTTATGTATTTGAACTAACTATTTTTACAATAATTAAGGAAATAAAATATCTGCATTAAATACATAACACAATTAACTCTATATTTATGAAATCGTGATTAATAAATTCCTTAAATCCTGTAGCAATTTTTCAATTTTAAAATTTTGAAACACCAAATCAATTTCAACGATCAGAACTAGAGATTGAGAAATTTTGGGTTGATTTCGGCAATTACATCTGAATTGTATCCCCTATAATAATATACACTATAAACCAATATTAGTTTAATATGCAACAAAACGTAAACAAAATTTTTCAAAACTTGAAAGCATAGAACATTGCTCAATATTCATGCCTAATATTCTTTCATATAAATAAAAATGCTACGTATATAGGTTGAAATAAACATACCCCAGCTTGTCTAGTAGATTCATATACATAATTGTAGTATGTTTAACACTGTTAATGCATAACATATACATAAATTTGTAATATATATGTTCTGAAAATACAATAGTCAAAAAGTGTCTGTTTCCACACATACATAAAAGAGTTACGTATATGGGCTAATGTGCATTACCGTGCTATGTATAACACTGTTAATGCATAACATATACATAACTCTGTAATGTATATGTTCTGAAATAAACAACCCATCAATGTTTGTTTCACCACATATACATAACAAATTAAATGTATATGGGCTCAAATACATAATAATGTTATGTATATGGAATGATGTAACAACAAATTTCATACATATGTATATGGTGTGATATAAAAACTCTCGGCAGTGTCAAATTTCATACATATACATACTTTTTTTTTCTTTCAACAAGAATGATATCACCAGCATCTATCCAAACTTCCGGCAAGGTCTATTTGATGCATCAGCCTCTTTGTTATCAAATAAAACTAGTTGGTTTTGAAGCAAATGAACACCATGTGCTTCACTAATAGTGCTGCTTCCATTGTTGCTGCTATGGTTTTGTCTAAGTTCATCATTGAAAGGATTATCATAAAGGGAATTATATGAATTTGAAGGACGAAGAGGGTTTGCAATTTCTTCAAACCAATAGTATATTTCCAGTCATGGTGGTTAATTGGGGGGATCATGACCTGATTTTTAAGTCCTGATGGAACCTACCATAACCCATCCGTAGATAAGCCGATACCGTAACCTGGAGCTAACGCAATGGGTTACCTTGGTAAAAACATCCAACATGGACCCTATATAGGAACACAATACAACAACAATATTCCACAAAAGAAACAACTGACATTTGAATACCAATCCCATGACCTGATAGTATAAGTACAAGAGCAACTCTAAATCCGACAACAGAAATTACAATACAAAGTCTGACAACTTAAATAGTCTTATACAGTTATCTCAAATCCAAAAGACAAGTAAAGATAGAAGGGAAAGAGGGAGAATCGAACTCCAGGAGCTCACCCTATCACCAATTGGTCAACGCGGCACGATCCTGACTCAACGACGGTAATTAGAACTTAGGTCTGCACCAAAAAGGTATAAAAGTGTAGTATGAGTACCAAAACATGGGTACTCAGTAGGAATCATCGACCGACTGAGATAAATTATAATATAAGGATAATATAAGGTAAGACAATAACTTAAAGTCAAAGTATAGGATTGAACCTGAATCTTCTTCAATATCACTGTATAAATACTAATTAACTATATCAATAGTAAGACATTCCATATCCACATATGCCATAACTTTCATACAACATGAGTAATCATTTCAAAAGCGTAAACCCGCATAAATATACAATAACAACCATGCATTTATTGTAATCAACACCAACCATCATTAGAATATAAAGAACAAGAACTTACCACGACATCCCATACCGCCAGGAAGTACAAGCAAATGAATATAATAAAGAACTCATCACTACATCCCATACCACCGGATAGTACACCAAAAGAATATAATACAAAAACACATCACGACGTCCTATACCACCTGAGAGTACACCAAAAGATTAAATCATCAATACATCAAGGCACAATTACACAATCACTTACCCAAAACCATGGGTCCACATTGCCATCATGGCCTCTTACTGAGGTTTACAGTCATCATCACAATCTCATTTATATATAACAAAACCGAGATCACCATAAAATAGCTATATAGTCACTTATTCTCTATTTCATTAATGAACTCCAAGTCTAGTCTATATTAGCTAATCACCAAATCCATGAAGCACTAGTTTCCAAGTATTATAGTTTACTAATCATTAAATAAGGAAAAGCTACAAGTTACCACCACCAATATTTATTCACCTATCTTAAGGCCATTATTTAGTTAGCAACCTTATTATGTAAGTCATCATTTAAGCCACCACGACGTCACATGCTAGAAGTCAACTTAGCTATTCATCATACAATCCTAAGACCAATATCATTAGGCATATTATAACCTTAAGAACTAGTTTCCATATTTTAATCAAGTAAGATCCACCAACTTGTTTACTAGGTTTCTAGCTCACAAGTTGTATCCATTTACTAGAAACAACTAGTTGTCACATAAGCCACTGTACTAGGTGAAATTACATAACATAACCATTTATTCAAGTCAAGAATATTACTAAGTGAGCCCTTAATTTTACACATGATTATCCTATCAAGTGGAATTGACCTAATCTTTAGCCTAACTTATCACTAGTTACTAATTAGAGTCAACAACGGTCACATCCCTTATTTAGTGATTAGTGAAAAAGAATGAGTATCAATTACCACGAAAGACATCATGTCTCAAGTACATCAACGGTTAGCCACACATGACATAACCTCACATATATACACATGCACTTATATAAAGTTTCCCCACACGGTATCATAACATCATTACCTCTTCCAAATTTACTTGGTATCATCATACATCATTACCTCTTCTGGATTCACCGGGTATCATCATAACATCTTACGTCTTTCGGATTCACCCGACATCATCATAACATCAACATTTCCTCCGGATTCACCAGGCATCATCATAAAATCAATATTTTCTCCAAATTCATCAAACATTATCATAGTATCAATATTTCCTCCAGATTCACCGGGCATCATCGTAGTATCAATATTTCCTCCAGATTCATTGGGCATAATCGTAATATCAATGTTTCCTTCGGATTCACCGGGTTTTATCATAGTATCAATATTTCCTTCAAATTAACTGGGCATCATCGTAGTATCAATATTACCTCTGGATTCACCGGGTATTATCATAGAATCAATATTTCCTTCAAAATCACCGGGCATCATCGTAGTATTAATATTTCCTCTATATTCACTCAACATCATCATAGTATCAATATTTCCTCCGAATTCACGGGGCATAATCATAGTATCAATATTTTCTCTGGATTCATCAGGCATCATCACAGTATCAATATTTTCTAAGACAACAACATACACACATTTATCGAGATCACTACCTTATTCATAAGCTGACAATCGAGTTTAACCCTTATAATCTCAATAAGGTAATTTAGATGCTCATCAAGTATCTAGGTTACCAAGGATTTACATAATTCAAGCTTAAGGTAGGTCAAGTCCCACTTCTAACTCCCAATAATACTAAAGTCATTTCTACAAGACTAGCTTCTACCCGGATTTAGGCTAGGTTAATTAAGTCACACCTTGAGGGCTTATCAATCCTTACTAAGCTTATAGGAGAAATCTTCTTCATGTATTCTTCCTAAGTCAACCCATCACCAAGGCCTTTTCATAATTAAGCAATAAATAGGTCAACATACTTTTAAGGTCATTAAACAATACCATTCTCATCTAGTAGATAAGCTATAGTGTTCTCATTCTATTTATGAGACTATACGTAGAACTATCCGAGGTTCTAAGCTAAAGGTCAATAATCATACTTTGCAAGTTTAACAACCTATGAGAATCAACTAATCCCAAGCATCATCATTCAACCATTTACCATCCAAAATCCCTGCCCAATATCACAAGATATCAATAATTATATTACAACCAAGCTCAATCTAACTATGGGTAAGCCTAACCTACCTCGAGTCCAATTGCTAACGAACCAACAAGCTTTGCCTTCCCTTTTCTTGAAGCTTTTTCTTCCACAAGCCAAGCAATCAACAATGTAATCTAAGCATCAATACAAGAGCAAAAATACCCATTATGGCACCATTATGTCATAGGTCCAACATGTCACAAAACCCCCAAATAGGTCCCACCTTCAAAAAATAAATTTCTGAAACCAACCCATTGTCTAAATATCATTTAGGAGCTAAGACTCCCAAGAAATTAGAGTAAGTCAATCACATTTGTGACTACAATTGAGCCTCAAAGAGTTAGGATGTTTAGGTCTAGAAATCAAGAAATTAATACCAAATTTGAAGGAATCTTACCTTAGATTTGTAGTAAAAATGGATTACACAAATTATTTAAGCTCCTAATCTACCCACAAGACCCATTTTTTAGTCAAACATCTCTCATGGCTGCTAGGGTTCCCTAAGAAATGAACAATGCCTCAAATGTCGGCCTAAAGAGCCTTTTATACAAGTTTAAATGGGCCCGCAAGGTCAAAACTTTTTTGTGACTTCTCGGACTTATTCGGACTCCATTTTTCATAAATGAACTATGTTACCCCACTAAATTCGACATTCAAGATGCATTGATAAAGTCAAATTTTCAATCCAAGATCATTTAAGCCACTTATGGGTCCCACACCCATATATTCTGATTTTTGACTTTTCGACTAATGGGTCAAAATTAGCTTGGGTGCTGTGGGATCTGAACCAATGGTCTACCTACCCTAAATTCGATATTACATAGCTACTGGCATAGTCAAAATTTACATCTAAAATTATTTTGTTGAAGTTTTCACTCGATGACCATTTGGAATCGATGAAGACTTCTAATTAGAAAAGTGGTTCTAAAAACCAAACGAACCGTTAGGTAACCAAACTATTGATTCCAGCAAGTCACTAATGACTTGGGATGACTACGGAGGATCTCTATCGGCGAAGATAAGAAAGAAAATGGCTAATGATCTCAAGGGTCATTACAACATCCACTACTAGGAACTTTCATCCCCGAAAGTTAAAGATGAGGAAATACCTAAAGTCTCGAACAGGTGAGGATACAGCGCTCAAATCTCGCCGTCTAACTCCTAAGTGGCCTCCCTCACTGGCCGGTGCCTCCACTAAACCTTAACTACAGAAATCTCTCTAGTATGCAGCCGACTCATATCACTAGCCTAAATTAGCACGGGCTCCTCTACAAAGGCCAACTGCTCATCTAAATGGACTAAGTCCCACCTTAGCACATGGGATAGGTTAGGAATGTACTTCCGCAGAATGAAGACATAGAAAACTAGATGAACGATGGCAAAGTATAGAGGTAAAGATAACTCATAGGCCACCTCGCCAACTACACGGAGAATCTTAAAAAGGGACAAAGCAGATATACACAACATATAAACAAAATGAAAACTACACCCAAGAGTCAAAAAATCATATAATCAGTTAATGAGAATAATAAGGGAAAACTATCCCATTCATATCCAAGAGTCTAACATAATAAGACTACGGAAGAATCAGGGTGAATTATCTTATTCCAGCTACATTCAATATACGTCAATGCTAGACCATATATCCCAGGTATATATACAAATATGGAGCAAAAGAAAGATATATACTAATATACAAGGCGAAGTAACGACTATACAAAATGAACAACGAAGGAAGGGATATACGATAGTACCATATCTTCATATATCTAGATATATATATATATATATATATATATATATATATATATATATAAATATAGATACATATAAACATGAGGTCATCTCAAAGCATAACCTATATCATTATATTCTTATTTAAGAACTCATTATAACACTTATTAGGAGTTAATACTATCATACTCAGGGTTTCTAATCCATATGGCTAGACATAAAATAATCATGCATAAGAACGCAATCATAAGATAGGAGAGGCCAAAAATATACCTTAAATCCTGATACTAGATCAATGACCAATCTGTCATAAGCTAGCCATAATAATGATCATAACAATGATAATAACAATATCAATATCGACGTGAATAACTCGCTACTTCGAACAACCAAATACCTAGCCGAGCGTATGCATACCCCCACTGCCCCAGGATCGGAAGGTTCAATCAATATACAATAACACAAGGTATATTGTTCACCCATATCTATGCAACCATCCCATACCGACTGATAGACATAGGTGCATACTAGTGATAGGGATGCATATGCAGGAAGAACACAAGGCACACAATCAATATCACAACTCATCATAACTTTCATCATTAGGACCATCATCATCGTAATCAACATCCAGCCTTACTGGGTATTAACGCATCATTAATATATCCTCTAACCTTGCCAGTTATGAGAATCAAAATAGTCATTACTGAATAACATACACTAGAATACTCATAAACATAATCATATCACCATAGAATATCTATCTAGTTAATATTTCCCAACCCCTTGTTATTAGCTAATCAACACTTATTATAATAGAATCACTAGTTCGCTAGTCATCACATAACCTCTAGTTATTAGCCCAAACCTTATCCATCATATAATCCTTATTCATGGGATAACAACTAACCACTATTTATTTAATAGTCAACATCTAACATCTAGTCAAGGTTCATTCTTAGACCAAAACCATCATTTATCCACCATTCATTATTATCAACTACTCATCCTATATTCGTTAATCATTACTAGACAACACATTACTACTTGTCACACAACTATCTTTTATTAACTGACATCATTCCTTAACTATCCATCGTTAGCTACCATGTTTCAACTAAGCAAGATTCATTAACTAATACATTAGATTTCCAGCCATCAAGTGCTATAGTCCCCTAATGGACAACTAGTTACCACATAGCTTAACCGTCTAACAAGAAGAGCAGTCATAAGATCACATTTCAGCTATAATCACATCATTTATAATGGTAAATAATCATGAATGTACCGAATCTATGCATGCCATCACCAGTATTCTGTCACATAATGCTTCATAGATTAAGAGTTATACTCATCTAAAATATTAAAATAAATATAATAATTATCGAGGTGTTACATATTTAATCAGTGGAATAATAAGCATCATACCGCATCTTCCTCTGTCCCATGCCAAAGAAATGAGTTTACAAACATATATATATATATATATATTTATATTCATAAACTGTAATCACATCATTTATAATGATAAACACTTCTTGACTATTCAATCAATATCATAACACGACCCTTGGCCCATTAATCTATCCAAAATAATCACAACATCATAATCATGGCCTTAGGCCCATCCAAATATTTGAAACTCATATCAATAATCATAATTATATGACATAGCATATCCCTAATTATCTCACATATAGGTGGCATCTTACATATAGGATGCATCTCACATATAGGAGGCATAATATTGATAAGCATGTCATCATCTCTCATACCAGAGGCATCTCACATCTAGGAGGAATAATATAGATAGACATGTAATTGTCTATAGGATATCATATCTCAATAGATCATACATCATGACAATGAGAAATACCACTTCTCTAGGCCAATTTACATATCTAAGGGGAACATCGTCTCTATAGGTCCAACAACCATGACTAAATGAAATAGAACTCTACAGGCCAATCATCAAGTCTAAGAGAAAATAACAACTCCATAGGCCAATCATCAAGTCTAAAAGGAAATAAAAAATCCATAGGACAATCATCAAGTCTAAGAGGAAATAGCATCTCTATAGGACAATCATCAAGTCTAAGAGAAAATAACATCTCTATAGGCCACATAACGTATCTAGGAGGAATATCATCTCTAAATGGCCAATATCACTTCCACAAGGAGTATCATAACCATAACTTAAAAGCCACAGTCTGGGAACATCAATATATGTTACCAAGTTACGAAGTAACCTTATTTTAAGGTTTACTAGCCTCATCTATGTTTACCATCCACAACTAAGTCCAGAGGACTTAACACAAGCATAGGCCTATGTGGGACGAACGATCCCACTTCTAATCCACAATTTCCACAATTAGGTATACTATACCCCAAACTAGGCTAAGGTATATAGTTCAATTTCTAGATGTCAAGTAAGCCATATTTAAGCCTAAGATAGAAACTTTGACTAGAAACAAGGCAACTCAAGTCAACTTTACCCAACTTATGGTTTCAAGACTACCACACTAGACCAATATAGCTAAATATACAAATCATGCATCAAATTCTAAAACCATATTATAAAAAAAGTATTATGTCATATCCATGCTATAACTAATCTAAACTAAAGAGAAGGCAATATGAGTCTACAAAGTTATAAACATACTATCTTACGGGTCTAAGACCAAACTCTAATTTTCCAAGACATCAAAAATTAAGGCTAAGCTATCTTACTCATAATCAATCCTAACATTCATATCCGCATGCAATACATGTCATACATTATCAATGAAGGAAAATGAACAGGAGCCTACCTCAAGGATAAATCACAACACCTCATGTCATGAACCACATGCTCGTCTTTACTTTACAATTCTCAAAATGCCATCACACTATGAAAACCCTAATCTACTCATTAATACGAATCTAATGATACCCATATTGCACTATTGTGCTTTAGGTCCAAAAATGACACCAAAACTCCAAGTGGGTCCCACATATGGATAATGATTTTTCGAGGCTAACCCAATGTTCACATGTGAACAAGGAACGATAACCCTCAAAGAATGAGTGAAAACTAAGCATACTTTGGGCTAAAATCAAGCCCTAAGCTAAATTGGGGTTTTGGGTCCAAACAAAGAAATTCAAGCATGAATTCAAAAAATTCTTACCTTAATCTTGAAGATAACTGCGATACAAGATGATAATTAAGCTCCCAAGTCACCCCCCACAACCAATTTTGAGTTATTAAAAATATACTATAAACCAACTCAGATACTTAGCATGATATGAATGAAAAAAGGACTCCTAAGAATGTCACATAACCTCCTGAAGATAGAAAATCGACGTCAACATTCCAATCCGTAGGACTCTATTAGACATTTGTTCTTGTACCAATAATACCGGTGAAACCTAGGCTCTAATACTAATTTATCGCGACTCAATTTTTGAGTCATGATGGCACCAACTATTATCCACCAATAGGTAAGCCGACAGCGTAACCCAGAGCTAACGTAATGGGTTACCTTGGTGGAAATGTCCAACACGGACCCTATATAGTAACACAATACAACAGCAATATTCCACAAAAGAAACAACTGATATTTGAATACAAATCCCATAACCTGATAGTATAAGTACAAGAGCAACTCGAAATCCGACAACAGAAATTACAATACAAAGTCTGACAACTTAAATAGTCTTATACAATTGTCTCAAATACAAAAAAAAAGTAAAGATAGAAGGGAAAGAGGAGAACTCGAAATCCAGGAGCTCACTCTATCTTTGATTGGTCAATGCGGCATGATCCCGACTCAATGAAGGAAACTAGAACTGGGTATACAAAAAAAATACAGAAGTGTAGTATGACTACCAAAACAAGGGTACTTAGTTAGAATCATCGGCCGACTGAGCTAAATTATAATATAAGGATGATATAAGGTAAGATAATAACTTAAAGTCAAAGTATAGGATCGAACCTGAATCTTCTTCAATATCACTGTATAAATACTAATCAACTATATCAATAGTACGACATTCCATAGCTGCATATACCATAACTTTCATACAACATAAGTAATCATCTCAAAAGAGTAAAGCCACGTAAATATATAATAACAACTATGCATTTATTATAATCAATATCAACCATCATTAGAATATAAAGTACAAGAACTTACCATGACGACCCATACCGCCATGAAGTACATGCAAATAAACACGACAAATAACCCCTCATGGCATCCCATACCACCGAGAGTACACCAAAAGAATACAATACAAGAACTCATCATGACGTCCTATACCATCGGAGAGTACAACAAAAGATCAAACCATTAATATATCAAGGCACAATTACACAATCACTTACCCAAAACCGTGAGTCCACATTCTCACCATCCCTCTTACTAAGGTCTACAGTTATCATAAAAATTACATTTATATACAACAAAACCGAGATCACCATAACATAGTTATACAATATCTTATTCTCTATTTTATTAATGAACTACAAGTCTAGTCTATATTAGCTAATCACCAAATCCATGAAGCACTAGTTTACAAGTCTTATAGTTTACTAATCATTAAATAAGGAAAAGCTACAAATTACCAACACCATTATTTATTCACCTATCTCAAGGACATTATCTAGTTAGCAACCTTTTTATATAAGTCGTCATTTAAGCCACCACGGCGTTTTATGCTAGAAGTCAACTTAACTATTCATCATACAATCTTAAAACCAATATCATTAGGCATATTATAACCTTAAGGAATAGTTTTAATATTTTAACTATGTAAGACCCACCAACAAGTTTACTAGGTTTCTAGCCCACAAGTCATAGACATTTATTATAAACAACTAGTTGTCATATAAGCCACTTTACTAGGTAAAATTCCATAACATAACCACTTATTCAAGTCAAGAAGATTACTAAGTGAGCCCTTAATTTTACATATGCTTATCCTATCAAGTGGAATTAACCCAATCTTTAGCCTAACTTATCTCTAATTACTAATTAGAGTCAACAATGGTCACACCCCTTATTTAGAGATTAGTGAAAAAGAATGAGTATAAATTACCATGAAAGACATCATGTCTTAAGTATATCAACGGTTATCTACACACGGCATAACCTGGCATATATACACATGATGTTATATAAGGTTTCCCCACATGACATCATAACATCATTATCTCTTTCAAATTCACCGGGTATCATCATAATATCATTACCTCTTCCGGATTCACTGGGCATCATCATAGTATCAATATTTTCTCCGAATTCACCTGACATCATCGTAGTATCAATATTTTCTCTGAATTCACCAGGCATAATCATAGTATCAATATTTTCTCCGAATTTATTGGGAATCATCATAGTATAAACATTTCCTCCGGATTCATTGAGCATCATCGTAGTATTAATATTTTCTTTGGATTCACCGGGCATCATCATAGTATCAATATTTCCTCTAAAATCAATGGGCATCATCTTAGTATCAATATTCCCCTGAATTCACCAGTCATCATCGTAGTATCAATATTTTCTCCAAATTTACCTCGCATCATCATAGTATCAATATTTCCTTTGGATTCATCGGGCATCATCATAGTATCAATATTTTCCCCAGATTCACCTGACATTATCATGGTATCAATATTTCCTCCGAATTCTCTGGGTATCATCATAGTATCAATATTTCATCTAAATTCACTATGCATTATCATAGTATCAACATTTTCCAAGACAACAACAAACATATATATGGCCAAAATCAATAAACATACACAAGTTCACAATCATTAAGTAATAGATATGTAAGATACATAAACCATCACACTTTCTAACTAGTCATCATCATGATATGTGAGTAGGAGCATAAACATAAGTATCTAAATGATATACATAATTACCATCTTTCCATGGCTATCCATAACACGACAATAAGACAACCAATCAAGTATACATATTTTCCAACCATCGACCTTATTCATAAATCGACAACTAGGTTTAAACCTTATAATCTCAATAACGTAATTTAGATGCTCATCAAGTATCTAGGTTACCAAGGAGTTAAATAGTTCAAGATTAAGGTAGGTTAAGTCCCACTTCTAACTCTCAATAATACTAAAGTTACTTCTACAAGACTAACTTATACCCAGATTTAGGCTAGGTTATCTAAGTCACACCATAAGGGCTTATCAATCTTCACAAAGCCTATAGGAGAAATCTTTTTCATGCATTCTTCTTAAGTCAACCCAACTCTAAGGCCATTTTATAATTAAGTAATAACCAGGTCAACATACTTTTAAGGTCATTGAACAACACCATTCTCATCTAGTAGATTAAATTAAGTATTCTCATTCTATTTATAAGACTATACGTAGAACTATCCCAGGTTCTTAGATAAAGGTCAACAATCATACTTTGCAAGTTTAACAACCTATGAGAATCAACTAATCCCAAGAATTATCATTTAACCATTTATCATCCAAAATCCCTGCCCAATCTCACAAGATATCAATAATTATGTTACAACCAAGCTCAATCTAACTACAGGTAAGCCTAACCTACCTCGAGTTCAATTGCTGACGAACCAATAAGCTTTGCCTTCCCTTTTCTTGAAGCTTCTTATTTCATAAGCCAAGTTATAAACAATATAATCTAAGAATCAATAAAAGAACAACAAAACCCATTATGATACCATTATTTCATGGGTCCAAAATGACACAAAACCCCCAAGTGGGTCCCACTTTCAAAAAATAAGTTTTCAAGACCAACCCATAGTCTAAATATCATTTGGGAGCTAAAACCCTCAAGAAATTTGAGTAAATCAATAAAATTTGTGGCTAAAATTGAGCCTCAAAGACTTAGGGTTTTTGGGTCTAGAAATCAAGAAATTAATACCAAATTTGAAGGAATCTTATGTTAGATTTGTATCAAAAATTGATTACACTAGTTATTCAAGCTCCTAATCAACCCACAAGACTCATTTTTAGTCAATAATGTCTCATGGATGCTAGGGTTCCCAAAGAAATGAACAATGCCTCAAAAATTGGCCTAAAGGGCCTTTTATATGAGTTTAAATGGGCCCGCAAGGTTAAAACTTATTTTTGACCTCCCGGACTCATTCGTACTCTGTTTTTTGCCAAAAAACTATGTAACCCCACTAAATTCGACATTTTAGATGCATTTGTGAATTTGGATTTTTAATACGAGATCATTTAATCCACTTATGTGTCCCACACTTATATATTCTAATTTATAACTTTTCGACTAATGGGTCAAAATGAGCTCGGGTGCTGTGGGATTTGAACCAAGGGTCTACCTACTCTAAAATTGATATTACATAGCTGTCGGCACAATCAAAATTCACATCTAAAATTATTTTACTAAAGTTTTCGCTTGGCAGCCATTTGGAATTGATGAAGACTTCAAATTGGTAAAGTGGTTCTAAAAACCAAATGAAGCATTAGATAACTGAACTATTGATTTCAAAAAGTCACTAATAACTTGGGATGACTATATAGGAGCTCTATCGGTGAAGATAAGGAAAAACACTGCTAATGACCTAAAGGGTCATTACGGAGGGGGAGGGGTAAGGGATTTTCAGGTAGGGTTTAAGGTTGTTGTTTGTAAGGTTTTAATGAATTAGAAATAGGGATTTGAGAAGAACAGTAAATTCAAAATTTGAAAAATTGAGGTTCCTTGATTGTAAACATCTTCTATGTAAATAAAAATGTGAGAAGAGAAAGGTTAAGTTATTTGTATGGATTATAGAGAGAGAAATTACAAAAATATGAGATATTTGTAATTAGTTTGGAGATTTGAGATATTGTGTAATAAAAGATAGTAAAATTGTGATTTTTTGTGCTGCTATTTCATAGAATGTACCATTTCAACATAACTTTGCTACTCTTTCAATTTTATATAGTATAAAATGAGATCTGAAAAGCAAAAATAACTTTACAGTTTGCAGTCATTAATGGACTATTAGGTTGTGTTGTATAATTCATAATTTTATTTGGGCGTAGATAAATAAGTGGGTTGTTGCTTTCAATACTTGTATTTGTATAATTTTAAGTAAATAAAAACTAGAAGTATAGTATAAATTTTGGTTTAACCGAAACCCCCAATTACCTAAACTCATTAACTGAAAATCATACTGAAATTATAAAAAATAAATTGAAATCGAAACCATAAAACAAAATTCTTTTGATTCGATATTTCAGTTTTCAGAATATATGCCCACCCATAATTTTTGCAAATTAAATCAACTAGTGCATGATGAACATTCCTTTTGATTAACAACAATTAAATAATCACCAAGTTCACAAGAATAATGACTTTTGCCTAATTACTCAAGTTTACATTAAATCATTAAGGAGAGTAGTAAAGTTATCCATTTTACCGAGATTTGCATCGAAACGACCTTTTTTTTTTTAACTTTGTCGATATTATGTATGAACACTTGCTCTTTTGACAACAAAATCTCAGCTTCTTCCTCGTCTTTCAAGTCATGTGGAAATACCTCCAATGATATCTTTCCTTTTTATAAACCTCCCAAATTTCTATACTAGAAACAACACAACTAGAAAAAAAGAGTTTTGTTATTTAGAGTTAGAAAAATGTGTGTCTGGAACAACAACACAAGTTTTTCTAAATTTCAAGAATGTCAAAGAATTTTATTTTTGAGGACGAAAGCTTAAATTGACAGCAACCTTAGTTTTGTTGTTCCTTTGGTGTTTCCAACAATATTTGGAAACCTCTTCACGGCTACCACTCTCTATCTCTCAGTTAGTATCGAGATAATGTACTTAATTAAAAGCATAATTATAAAATTGTTGGGTTCAATATGATGCGTGAATGGAAAATGGAGGGAATTCTTAGAGGAAAAGTGAGCACACACTTAAAGAGAAAAGTGTACTCACTAAAGGAAACCATAATTCTCCCACATTGGTGGAAGAAAGCACTGTTATTGTGTTTTTATTAAGAAACATTCCTTCAAGTGTATAGTGAGGCAAGAACCAAGAGGTGCATCGCGTCGCTCGCTCGCTCGGCTCGACTTCAACTTCGGATTCGTCAAACAAAATTGTTTTCTCCATAAACATGCATGCAGAAACACAGAAATGTAACTCGAAAGGGATGCAAACCTTCTAGAAAATAAGACACTATTTTGAAAAAGGGGTGACTGCTCGATCTGATGTGACTGTTCAAAAAAGGCACACTATTTTAGAATGGACAGATATGACTGTTTCGAAGTGATACACCTTTCTAATGGACCATTGATTGCTTTTTAAAAGGTCACTTGATGGCTATAAATACCTGCACTTTTTCCTCAGGTAGTATGAAAATTGTAAGACCGAAAAAACACTCTTTTACTTTAAAAAACTCCTTGTGATCATCTGTTGTTGTGTGTGTTCAAAGAATTAGAAGTTTTGAGGTACCGAAATATTCTTATTGTGACCCATTTTATCCTAGGATAAAAATTGCGCAACCTCGGGTACTTAAGGGGAATTAATTCCCTAAGGACACTCCGTGAAAATTGAAGGACTTGGTTCTACTTCCACTTCATCTTGTTTCTTTTAAGTAACATACTTCTTTGATAGTTCTTAACTTATGTTGAAGGTGTTTACACTTCATTGGTGTTCTTGAAACAGTCTTGAACATGTGTTGAAGTGTTTGTGCAAAGATACCGATTGTGTACCCAAAACAACAATCTTAAGGAATTAACTTTTCATAATCTGTATTGTTTGGTTTCTGGAGATTAAAGATTTATGATTTCTACTCTATTTGAATTAAAAAGTGATTTGAAGAAATAAAAATTTCATCACAAGTTAAAGGTCATTTAGTTAACGATTGGAAGACATAAAAACATCATTGTTAAACTAGAAACAAATGTTGTTTAATGTTGCTACAAACTTGTAATTAGTATATTGATAAACTAAAGTTGACTTTATTTTTGTGATAGGAAAGATGACTACTGATGGTCAAGTAACTTATGGTGTGACAAGTGTGGCATCAATGAATATTACTACAACCAGTCGTACAACTGTGCCACCCGCTATGGCACTAGCAAAAAAGCCCAAAATTTTTTTTGGAATAGATTTTAAGCGATAGCAATCGAAGATGTTATTCTATCTTAAAACCTTGTGTCTTCAAAGATTTATATTTGAATATGATCTTGTAACACCCCGAGTCTATACCCTGAACGTCACACAGTGATTATGATTTTGAAGGACCACAAGATAACCCATGACTGGTACCTGCTGTGAGCACTGAATAGTAATACTGTAATAATATGAAAGTATAAATTAAATGCCATAAGGTTCAACACATTGAAAACCAATACTGAAATACTGATGTAATACTGAAAAGAAAATTGAACAACATTCTGAAATAATCTTGTCTGAAAGCCTATAACTGTCTGAATAGGGAATTGACGGGACAAGTCCCCAACTAACTCCAACAACTGAATAAAATAAGTCCCCTAAAATATTGAAAAGAATAACTTAGTCCTCGAACTATGAGGACTCATCACTGTAGTCGCTACTAATAATCTAAACTACTAAGTACAATTTGGAGCCCGTGCATCCGAACCTTTGATATGAAACATCATAGCCTAAAAGAAAAAGTATGCATCAGTACTTTGAATGTACTAGTATGCTGAGGTAGGATGATATGCACGGTTTTATATGCATAAGATGATGACTGACTGAATGATATGAACTTGAATGAATGAGAGTACATGGATAACTGAGACTACTGTAAATACTGAGTATACAATACTATGCACATATACTGTATCTGGGATCATACTAAAATTAAATATTGAGTTCTGATTGCTAAGTGACTGATATCTAAGATTTCTGATAACTTAATTGCTAATAAATGGGTGTTTATTTTTGATAGTCTCGATTCTGTAGAACTGAACTGAGTTCTATACTAAGTCTAGAACAAAAATTGTAACTGTGGGAATGTTCATCTAATGGACATACCTTGATATAAGTTGAGTTGGGGTCCAACCTGCAACCCAGTTGGAAGGGTGTTAGCATCTTGTCAAGGGATACTAACAGGGCTGGGTAAACCCTAATCTAGCAAGAAGACCCATAATTTATATGTATAGTTGCGTAAACCCCAGTTTGGCAGGAAGAAGTCTTACCCTATACTAGCTAAGTAGTTCTGTAATGCAGGGACTGCTACTAAGGGTCAAACCCTATGCTGGCAGGAATGCCCCCATCCCTAGGTTCGCTCTGTGCTTAATCCTACTCCCAAATGAAAGGACACTGAACTGATCACTAAACTGTATTAGGCTCGACTGAATTGTTACTAATCATATTGACTGACTGAACTGGACTGAGTTCTGTAACTAACTAAATTCTACTATTTGTGACATTACTGAGACTATCCAGTAGCTACTGTAATTCTAGGTAAACAGCTAGATTTTTGGCTATTGAATACCCCTAGGACTTGATAGCATCAATACTTATAGAACATGGAAATACTTGAAAATATGGCAATAGTCAAATATTTACAATGCAATCATTGCGACATTTCATCAAGCACTTACAAGTCATGAACTTGTACATGAATAGGAATACTTGCTAACATATCATAATTACACTATTTGATTTACGTGGGCATTCCATCAAATACTTGTAAGGCATAGCTTTAGTATGATAGTGATTTAAACATGTAGTAATAGCAGGAATTCAACACTAAGGTCACAAATGGATCATAAATACACTATTACTCAATTAAGCATTTTGTCAAACACTTAGGAGGCATGATCTTGCACTTGGGCATGAACAATATATTGATGCATCTTGACTAAAAAAATCAATTGACAATTCAAGGGTTCTTACATAGGGATTATAACAATCAAATACATGCTAGTTTATACTCATGAAACTTGCAATTAAATATTGAATTAAAAACCCATACAACAACATGAACATGAAAACAACCCAATTGGTACATGTAAATCATGAAACTATTAAGTTGTGATTTTAAAAAGGATTCTTGAACTCCAAGGGTGAAAGAAAACCCAAGGATGAACACCTAACATACCTTGGCAATCAATTCTCTTAAAGTTGTGGTGAATTTCTTGGAACTTTAATCTTGAATTTAAGGGGTTAGGGTTTGTTCTTGAGAGGATTTGGTGAATAATGAATGAATTTTGCCTTTAGAAAGGCTTAATCTCGTGTTATAGGGGCTGATTAAAAGGGGAAAAATAACTTATTTACCCCTTTGGATCCAGAATTAAAAGAGCAGAAATTGTGCCCAGTGATGTGCAGAGCGCCGCGTTGCATTGATGGGTTGATGCGATGGCTGACGCAACACATCAAGATTGCGTCGGCTTACTAGAAATTGTACAAGAAGCTGGGGAAAAAAACCTATCGACATAATAGGCGACACGATGCATCGAGATCACGTCGATCCCCTATTTTGGCTACCCAAGTGTGCTTTAAACGATGTCCGAAAAATCTAAAACTCGTTCGAGAACACCTATTGACATCCCTGATCATGAATCAATCCAAGAATTGACATTTTAAGGTCATAAGAATTGAAAATAAAAATATTGAATTATTGAGGCCAAAAAATAAGACTAAGTGTCAATAGTTAGCTGAAATTTTTCTAAGTTTGGGACCTTTTCACGCTATAAAGGACTGAGTTAGGCTTGGAATTTTATGGGATCTGACAATATCTCCCTCTTGGGAACATTCTTTCTCAAATAAGATAGGCTAAGCTGACAGCACTGATAGACTAAGTTTTCATACTAAACATGCATAACTGAAGCATGACTAAATTCTGAAGACATGACACGTGGCTGAGCTATTTCATGAGATATGAATGATATTAGAATGCTATGCAGCTGAAACTGATACCAAGATTTCAAGGAAAATCTAAGCATAGAACTGAGTAAATCAAAGAAAAACTATTACCTTGAGTTGAGTCTGAGTTTGCGGAGAAGATTTGAGGATACTTGGTCCGCATATCTGCTTCTGCTTCCCAAGTATCTTCCGCAACGGACTGATTTCACCAAAAACTTTGACGAAAGGAAGTTTTTTGTCCCTCATTCTACAAACTTGATGATAAAGAATTTCGACTGGGACTTCCTCATAAGATAGGTTGTTCTGAACGTTTATACTCTCTATAGGGACTACAATGCTGGGTCACCAATGCATTTCTTTAGCAAGGAGACATGAAACACTCGGTGTACTAAAGCTAAGTCTGAACGCAACTCAAGCTCGTAAGCTACCTTCCCAAAATGGCTAAGAATTTGGTAAGAATTGACATATCGAGGACTAAGCTTTCCCTTCTTGCCAAACTTCTTCACTACATTCATGGGAGAGATTTTCAAATACATAAAATCTCCAATCTCAAACTTGAGATACTTTTTTCTGACATCTACATGCGATTTTTCTTAGCTCTGAGCTATCTTAAGCCGTTCCCTAATCAACAGGACTTTCTCTAAGGCATCAAATACCAAGTCCAGCCCTACTACTGCTTCCTCTCCTATCTTGAATCAACCAATGGGAGATCTACATCTTCTTTCATAAAGCGCCTCAAACGGAGCTATTTGAAAATTGGAATGGTAGCTGTTATTATACGCGAACTCAATCAAGAGTAAGTGGTCATCCCAATTACCCATAAAGTCCACGACACACTCTCTAAGCATATCTTCTAGAGTCTGAATGGTCCTTTTCACTTGACCATCTATCTTAGGATGGAAAGCTATACTAAGGTAAACTTGGGTACCAAGACCCTTTTGGAAGGCTTTTCAAAAATACGAGGTGAACTGCGTACCTCTATCTGAAATGATGATTATCTGAACTCTGTGCAATTTGACCAAATCTCTAACATAGGGATTGGAATAATCCTCGGCTTAATAAGAGGTAAGAACTGCCAAGAAATAGGCTGATTTGGTTATCCTATCTACAATTACCTAAATAGAATTATGCTGACGACGAGTACAAGGCAAACCCATCACGAAGTCCATGTTCATTTTTTCCCACTTCCAGGTGGGAATACTTAACTCCTACATAGACCCACTAGGCTTTTGATGCTCAATCTTGACCTGCTGACATGCAGAACACTTAGCCACAAACTCTGTAATGTCTCTCTTCACCCCACTTCACTAATAGCCCCCGCCCCCCCCACGCATTTACCCCAGCAGATGGACAATCTATTTGAAGGTGACCCACGTTAACACAAGTACAACAGTTTCTCCCCTCAAACTAGCACTTCCCTAGATGATTCCTTCTGCAAACCTCACACCGCGGACGAGTACGACGCTGCTGGGCCACACTGCCTTAAGACTGTGTACCTAGAGCTTTGGACCCATGAGGAGTCTGAAAACTCTAAGTTTGTCTGTCTGTCGGTGGTCTGGTTGCTGGGGCGCTGGATGTTGACTGTGCATTATTCCAAAACTTCTTCTTCTTCGACCACTTATTACCCTATTTACCACTTTGCGGCTGACTCTGGTGTTGGTTCGCAGATCTAGCTCTCTTAGCCTGTCTTTCTTTCTCTCTAGATTCAGCAATCTTTTTCTTCTTCTCTTCCACTTGATGTATATGAACGGTCGATCGAGCAAAGTCTAACTCCTTATTCAACATAGCCCCTTGGCACTCAAGTACCAGGTCATCAGCAAGGCCAGATGCAAATTTCCTTATTCGAGCCCTCATTTTACTAGTCAACTCTGGTGCATAGTGGGCTAGTTTATTAAACTTCAAAGTGTACTCCTGGATACTCATACTGCCCTGCTTCAGATTCATAAACTCTTCCGCTTTGGCCTCCCTCAACTCTAGAGGAAAGAATCAATCAAGGAAGGCTTCCACAAATTCGCCCCAAACTGTGGGCTCAGCACTTTCACCTTTTTCATCTTCCCAGTCAGCATACCACTGACTCGCAACGTCTTTGAGCTGATAGGTTGCTAACTCCACCCCTTCAACCTCATCCACATGCATCACCTTAAAGATATTTTCCATCTCATCCACGAACTCCTATGGATCTTCCTCCACCTTGGTGCCAGTGAACTTAGGTGGGTTCATCTTCATGAAATGTCCGACTCTAGTAGCCTCCGATGTAATAAATACAGACCCAACAACTTTCGATTGTTGATCTTGATTGGGTACCAACTGTGTCAGCATATGAATAGACCATCTGAATTTTGCTTTTGAAATATCTCCCTGAGCAGTTAGGGGATGGTTGACATTAGTCCGCGGAGCCCGAGGTGGACTGTTCGGGACTGGAGGGACTCCCAAAGTAGGGACAAATTCTAGATTGTGAGCCCTATTATGGGTCTGCATCCCATGGGTGGGACGGACCTCATCTGCCTGAGCATTCTTATCGACGATACGGCGTGGAGGCATAACTGTGTTTCTGAAACACAAGTGATCATTGATTAGGGGACAGTTGAGACTATGAAGCACGAACTAAATCACAAAGAAGGGAAACATTTCCTAAACACCTAGCAGCCTCCTGCTTATAAGTGTAGTGCGCTACACACCCATAAACAAGACTCTACCCGATGCGATTTTGCAGCCACCCTGGGACCATGAACCTACTCTGATAGCAAGTTTGTCACGACCCGAACGAGGGCCTGGCTGTGACAAACATTTCGAACCATAGAGGCCCAAAACACCCCTATCTGTCTGGTAATCATGCACCTAATTCATATGATCAAAGTAATGCGGAAGAAACATAATATAACGAAAACATGGTCAAGAATCATATGAAAACAATAATGGGGAATAATGTCTCACAATCTCAATCAGCATCTCTAAAATCGTCTGCAAAATCTCTACTACATGACTGAAATAAGTAACTATCTGAAAACTTGGACAAGGCCCCCAATAGACCCAAAACTAATATAAAATAAAAGGTTGGCAAGACATAAGACCTTCCGAAACATAAAAGGCTCACCACTTGTGTCTGCAACTCTTTCTGAAAGATCTACTGGTTCTCTTGACCCCTAGACTGGGCCTCTGAACCTAAGAGGTTAGAGAGGGGAGGGGGCCAGCACAAAACTACTGGCACGTAGAGATATCAAAGCAAAATATAATATTTTTACAAAATATAGTTGAGAGCCATTATAAAGCAATTTCGTATCAAATCTTTTGAAAGCACAGGGGTGTAATGCAATAGTTTTTCTCTACAGTAGTGAAATAAAACTGAGTTAGGTGGAATACCCTACATAATTTACGCCAACTGTCAAACCTCAGTTGTCGCCGAGATTAGAGTATAAGTGAGGGAGAGATACTCAAGACCACACAGCATGGTGTCTCGACCCAAAGGTAGTGCCCAAGATCACTTGGCTCGGGCTCCTACCTATAGTCCCAATTTGGGAATGACATGAAGTCAAGTACACAGATCGCTTAGCCTGGTACCAATATTCCGTGTCGGCAAATATGTTATTCCAGTGATAAGCCTTTGTGTCTCAAACGCCTTCTTTGGGCATCCACCTTTCTCATGTAAAATCAATGCATTCAAATTTCATTTAATTTTTCAATCACATATCATATTTTTGAAGGGTATCATTATACCCGACTTGCAAGTCATCAATGTCACATCCACATATGCATAATCATGTCAAAACCAAAGTGCTTCATCATTTACAAGTGGTGAACAATATTTATTACAAATTCATGCTCTCTTTTGTTGATCACAATATAATATGGAGTATCGAAACATTATCATAGGAATTTGAAAACAATTTATCATTCATATTTATCAACTTCCATGGAAAATCTCAAATCACATATGCATGGTTTCAACCATTGAAGTATATAGGCAAACAGTTCCCATGACTTAAAGAAAATGACTTGGCAATCATATTGAAAGAAAGATATTAGCATTTGATTGAAAACCCCCATTTAAAAGCATGCACGTTCATAAAACTACACCCATGAGATTTTTGGATAATCCCACGTACCTCTATTTTCAAGGATAATATATGTTTCTTGAAGCTTGCGAATTGGTGATTCCGAATATGTAATTATCTTTGAAAACCTATGGTCAAATCTTGAACTATTTGGGTTTTTTTTATTTTTGAAACCCTAAGGAGAATCTTGAGCACTTTTGATGAAAGAATATGTATTTTGGGGTCCTTGGAACTAAATCTCATGTTTTAGGGATAAGTAAGGGTGGAAAAGGACCACTTTGTCCTCAACACAGAGTGTTTAAATCACTAGAATTCCTTACATAGGCACCGCCCATCCCATCGCCTATGTTCACATAGGCACTGCCTAGGCTATCACCTATTTTTACATAGGCGCCGCCTAGGATATCGCCTATGTTCATATAGGCGCCGCCTAGGCTATCGCCTATGTTCACATAGGCACCGCCTAGGCTATCGTCTATGATTTTCAGTGGCCATGGGTGATTGGTTAGGCGTCGCTTATCACTTTGAAAGGTCATAAATTCTTGCTCGGGTGTCGGATTTTAGCCAAATTGGTATCGTTAGAAAGCTAACTCAAATACCTATCATTTGCACATAGTAGGTTTCCTAATTCGACATATAGAGAGAGTTATGATCGAAGAAAGCTGACACACTTTACAACGTTCACTAAAACTTAGTCGATCAAAATAGTTTCGACTCGTCCTTGAGTTGAAGGACCTCTATGGTCTAAATTCAAGCTTGAGTGAATTTCACATGCTGCATGATAATTAACATGCCGTATTGGTATAGGATTTTATGACTTTAGGATTAACAACGCATCAAAATCATGGTCTATATTGTAGCTCGGATTACGAGGCATTACATTATCCCCCCCTTAGGATCATTCATCCCTGAATGATGATGCGGGACACAGACAGACACAATTTTAAGCATAATAAAGGAATAGGAAAGATAAAATAGGAATAGTACCTTCTGTCTCCTCCTCCATCGAAGCAAACAAATTGGGATATCTAATTCTCATATCATCTTCTGACTCCCAAGTTGCTTCTTCGACTTTTTGATTCCTCCACAGTACCTTTACTGAGGCTATCTCCTTGCTCCTCAGCTTTCGAACTTGGTGATCTAAAATTTCAACAGGCTCTTCTTTGTAAGACAAGGAGTCTGTCACTATGATACCCTCTATTGGCAATACTATAGAATGATCTCCAATGCATTTCTTCAACATGGATACATGGAATACCGGATGAACGAAACCCAAACTTGTTGGAAATTCTAACTCATATGCAATTGTACCAATCCTTTTCAAAATCTGAAATGGCCCAACATAATGATCAATTTACCCCTTTTTCCAAACCACATAACTCCTTTCATAGGAGAAACCTTAAGAAACACAAAATCACCAATTTCAAACTCTAGTTCTGTTCTCCGAACATCGGCATAGGACTTCTGACGACTCTGAGAAGTCTTGAGTTGTTCTCTAATGATCTTTACTTTCTCCATCGCCTAATAAACAAGATCAAGCCCATACAACTTAGTCTCACCCACTTCATACCATCCTATCGGAGACCTACATCTCCTCCCATACAAATCCTCAAAAGGGGCCATCTTGATGCTTGCATGGTAACTATTATTGTAAGCAAATTCAACCGGTGGCAGGTGATCTACCCAACTACCTTTGAAATCAATGATTCATGCCCTCAACATATCTTTGAGGGTTTGAATGGTACGCTCATCTTGCTCATCCATCTGAGGGTGGAAAGCTGTGCTCAAATTCACTTTTGTACCTAAACCCTTCTGAAAAAATCTCCAGAACTGAGATGAAAACTGCGTACCTCTATCGAATATAATGGACACTGGTGCCCCATGCAATCGAACTATCTCCTCAATGTAAATCTTAGCATAAACCTCTCCCGAATAATTAGTCCTCACAGGTAAAAAGTGTGCTAACTTGGTCAACCAATCTACAATCACCCATATAGAATCATACTAGTTTCAGGATCTTGGAAGTCCTGTAATGAAGTCCATATTTATCATCTCCCACTTCCATAAAGGCAGAGGTATCTCTTGAGAAGTACCACCCGGCCTCATGTGTTCCACCTTCACTTGCTGACAATTCAAACACTTGGACACAAAATCAGCTACATCACGTTTCATGTTATTCCACCAATACAAGGTTTTCAGATCATGGTACATCTTAGTAGAGCCTGGGTGAATGACATACCTCAAAGTGTGAGCCTCATTAAGGATTCTTTCCCGTAGTCTATCGATATTCGACATGCACAACCTACCCTGAAATCTTAGAATACCATCACCACCAATTTCAAATGACATAACCTTTTGTTGACCCACATCTTTCTTGATTTGCATCAAGATGGGATCGTCAACCTACTTCTCCTTAACTTCAGCACAAAGAGATGACTTAGCCAACTTATGAACAATCACCCCTCTATTTTCGGAATCTAAGAGTTGCACTCCCAGATTTGCAAGGAGGTGAATATCCTTCACCATCTCTTTCTTTCTTTCTTCTACATGAGAAAGGCTGCCCATAGACAACCTGCTGAGGGCATCGGCTACAATATTTGCCTTGACCGGATGTTAATACAGACTCATATCATAGTCTTTCAAAAGTTCCATCCAACGCCTCTGCCTGAGGTTCAATTCTTTTTGTGAGAAAACATACTGTAAACTCTTATGGACAGTGTCATGAGTGGGGTAATTGCGCTCATGCACCTTTAGCTGCCTAGATGCATAAACTATTACCTTACCACGTTGCATCAATACACAACCAAGTCCCACACGGGATGCATCACAATAAACCATAAAATCATATACACCCTCGGGAAGGGTTAAAACAGGAGCAGTAGTCAGCTTGTCCTTCAATTTCTCAAAACTATTTTCACACAAGTCAGACCACACAAACTTTATTTTTTTCTGAGTCATTTAGTAAGCGGAGTAGCTATGGAAGAAAAACTCTCTACGAACCTTCTGTAATACCCTGCTAAACCCAAGAAGCTCTGAATATGGGTTGGAGTCATGGGTCTGAGCCATTTTCTCACTGCTTTAACTTTCCAGGGATCCACTCTTATCCCCCGACTGGACTCAATATGCCCCAGGAAGGCAATAACATCTAACCAGAATTCACACTTAGAAAATTTGGCATACAGCTGATGATCCTTAAGGGTCTGAAGGATAATTCGGAGGTGATTGGAGTGATTCTCTTTACTCTTAGAATAGATTAGAATATCATCAATAAATACAATGATGAACAAGTCAAGAAAATGATGGAACACTCTATTCATAAGATCTATGAAGGCTGCAGGGGCGTTAGTCAACCCGAAGGACATGACTAGAAATTCGTAGTGACCATACCGGGTTTGAAAGGCTGTCTTTCGTATGTCTGACTCCCTAACTTTCAACTGATGATAACCTAAATGAAGGTCTATTTTTGAAAAACACTTGGCACCCTGAAGCTGGTAAAAAAGGTCGTCAATCCTAGGAAGAGGATATTTATTTTTAATCGTGACCTTATTCAGCTGACGGTAGTCTATGCACATCTGAAGGGACCCATCCTTCTTTCGCACGAAGAGTATGGGTGAACCCTATGGGGAAACACTAGGATGAATAAAACCTTTGTCTAGGAGGTCTGCAAGCTGTTTCTTTAACTCCTTTAGTTCCGCGGGAGCCATTCTATATGGTGGAATAGAAATAGGACGAGTGTCTGACAGCACATCAATGCCAAAATTTATCTCCCTATCAGGGGGTATCCCTTGGAGATCTTTGGGAAAGACTTCTAGGAATTCATTCACTACAGGGACTAACTGCCGAGAAAGGTTTCCAACTTTTGAATCCTTTACTCGGATTAAATGATACATACAACCTTTGGAGAAAAGCTTTCGGGCTCTAAGATGAAAGATAAAGTGACCTCTAGGTTCCACAGAAATCCCTGCCCAAACAACTGGTGTCTCATTCGGGAAAGAAAAAGTGACCTTTCGGGTTTTGCAATCAAGGGTGGCATAATACGAATGGAGCCAGTCCATCCTAAGGATGGCATCAAAATCTATCATATCCAGTTCTATAAGGTCTGCCACAGTTTCCCTACTATGAATAAACACGACACAATTTTTATATACCCTTCTAGCAATAACAGAATCACCTACTGGAGTAGAAACAGAGAAGGGTTCTACAATAACTTCGGTCTCAAACTCAAAACCAACAGCCACATAAGGGGTCACATAAGATAAAGTAGACTCGAGATTAAGAAATACATAAACATCACGAGAAAAGATTCATAACATACCGGTGATAACATCTGGTAAAGTTTCCACCTCCTGGCGGACCTCATCTGCCTGAGCATTCTTATCGACGATACGACGTGGAGGTATAACTGTGTTTCTGAAACATAAGTGATCATTGATTAGGGGACAGTTCAGACTCTGAAGTACGAACTAAATCACAAAGAAGGGAAACATTTTCTAAACGCCTAGCAACCTTCTTCTTATAAGTATAGCGTGCTAAACACCCATAAATAAGACTCTACCCAATGCAATTTCGCAGACACCCTGGGACCATGAACCATGCTTTGATACCAAGTTTGTCATGACCCAAACCAGGGCCTGGCCATGATGAGCATTTCAAACCATGGAGGTCCAAAACACCCCTATCTGTCTGGTAATCATGCACCTCATTCATATGATCAAAGTAATACAGAAGAAACACAATATAATAGAAACATGGTCAAGAATCATATGAAAACAATAATGGGAATTAATGTCCCACAATCTCAATCAGCATCTCAAAAATCATCTGCAAAATATCTACTACATGACTGAAATAAGTAACTATCTGAAAACTTGGACAAGGCCCCCAGCAGACCCAAAAATAATATAAGATAAAAGGTCGGCAGGACATAAGACCTTCCAAAACATAGAAGGCTCACCACTTGTCTCTGTAACTCTGTCTGAAAGATCTACTGTTTCTCTTGACCCCTAGACTGGGCCTCTGAACTTGAGAGGTTGGATAGGGGAGGGGTCAGCACAAAAGTACTGGCACACAGAGATATCAAAGCAAAACATAATATTTTTACAAAATATAGATGAGAGCCATTATAAAGCAATTTCGTATCAAATCTTTTGGAAGCACATGCGTGTAATGCAATAGTTTTTCTCAATAGTAGTGAAATGCAACTGAGCTAGGTGGAATACCCTACATAATTTACACCAACTTTCAAAGCTCGGTTGCCGCTGAGGTTAGAGTATAAGTGAGGGAGAGACACTCAAGACCACACAACATGGTGTCTCGACCCAAAGGTAGTGCCCAAGATCACTTGGCTCGGGCTCCTACCTATAGTCCCAATTTGGGAATGACATGAAGTCAAGTACACAGATCGCTTAGCCTGGTACCAATATTTTGTATTGAAAAACACGTTATTCCAGTAATGAGCCCTTGTGTCTCAAATGCCTTCTTCGGGTATCTACCTTTCTCATGTAAAATCAATGCATTCAAATTTCATTTAATTTTTCAATCACATATCATATTTTTGAAGGGTATCGTTATACCCGACTTGCAAGTCATCAATGTCACATCCATATATGCATAATCATGTAAAAACCAAGGTGCTTCATCATTTACAAATGGTGAACAATATTTATTTCAAATTCATGCTCTCTTTTGTTGATCACAATATAATATGGAGTATCGAAACATTATCATGGAGATTTGAAAACAATTTATCATTAACTTCCATGGAAAATCTTAATCACATATGCATGGTTTCAACCGTTGAAGTATATAGGCAAACAATTCCAATGACATAAAGAAAATGACTTAGAAATCATATTGAAAGCAAGATATTAGCATTTGATTGAAAACCCCTATTTAAAAGCATGCATGTTCATAAAACTACACCCATGAGATTTTTGGTTAACCCCACGTACCTCTATTTTCAAGGATAATAGATGTTTCTTGAAGCTTGCGAATTGGTGATTCCGAATATGTAATTATCTTTGAAAACCTACGGTCAAATCTTGAACTATTTGAATTTTTTTATTTTTGAAACCCTAAGGAGAATCTTGAGCACTTTTGATGAAAGAATATGTATTTTGGGGTCCTTGGAACTAAATCTCGTGTTTTAGGGCTAAGTAAGGGTGGAAAAGGACCACTTTGTCCTCAACACGGAGTGTTTAAATCACTAGAATTCCTTATATAAGCGCCGACCATCCCATCACCTATGTTCACATAGGTGCCGCCTAGGCTATCGCCTATGCTTTCCAGTGGCCATGGGCGAGTGGTTAGGTGTCGCTTATCACTTTGAAAGGTTAGAACTTCTTACTCGAGTGTTGGATTTTAGCGAAATTGGTATCGTTGGAAAGCTAACTCGAATACCTATCATTTGACACATAGTAGCTTTACTAATTCGACATATACAGAGAGTTATGGTCAAAGGAAGCTGACTCACTTTACAACATCCACTAAAACTTAGTCGATCAAAATAGTTTCGACTCGTCCTTGAGTTGAAGGACCTCTATGGTATAAATTCAAGATTGAGTGGATTTCACATGCCATACGATAATTAACATGCTATATTGGCATAGGATTTTATGGCTTCGGGATTAATAACGCATCGAAATCATGGTCTATATTGTAGCCCAAATTGCGTGTCGTTAAAACCCTATACAAATATTGCCTCCAAATCTTAAGGCAAACACCACAGTTGCTAACTCAAGATCATGGGTCTTTACTTGAGGCTTGAGCTGTCTAGAGGCATAGGCTATGACCTTACCTTTCTACATCAATACACACCGCAAACCAACTTTGGAAGCATCACAATACATAAAAAATCTATCTGAACCATCTGGTAAAGTCAAAATTAGGGCTGTAGTGAGTTGAGTCTTCAACTCCTAAAAACTCTTCTCACAAGAATCTGACCACGAAAATTTGACTATCTTTTGAGTCAATCTGGATTTGGGGGATGAATTAGACGAAAATTATTCGACAAACCATCGGTAATAGCCAGCCAAATCCAAGAAACTACTAATATCTGATAGAGTGATTGGTTTGGGCTAGTTTTTCACTGCTTTGGTCTTTTGAGGATCAACTCAAATGCCATCACCGGAAACTATACGACCAAGAAAAGCTACTGACCTTAGCCAAAATTCGTATTTACTAAATTTAGCAAATAACTGATGGGCTCTGAGAGTTTGTAATACTATTCTAAGATGGTCTGCATGATCAAGTTCACTGCACAAGTTGACAAGGATGTCATTAATGAAGACTATGATAAACTTTTCCAAGTACTGCTTGAACACGCGGTTCATCAAGTCCATGAAGGTTGCTAGGGTATTGGTACGACCAAATGACATGACTAAGAATTCAAAGTGACCATACCGAGTTTTGAAAGCTATTTTTGGAATGTCACATTCTCTGACTCTGAACTGATGATAGCCTGATCTAAGGTCTTTCCTAGAAAAGTAACTGGCACTCTGAAGTTGGTCAAACAAGTCATTGATTTTAGGAAGAGGATACTTAATCTTGACTGTGACTTTGTTCAACTGACAGTAATCAATACACATTCTGAGAGAACCATCTTTTTTATGCACAAATAAAATTGGTGCACCTCACGGGAAAACACTGGTCCTGATGAATCCCTTATCTAGGAGATCTTTTAATTGTTCATTTAATTTTTTAATCTCTACTCTAGCCATTCTATATGGTGAAATAGAGATGGGCTTAGTATCTAGAAGAAGGTCTATTCCAAAGTCAATTTCCCTTTTGGGAGGAACTCCAGGAAGATCTTCAAGAAACACGTTTGGGAATTCACATGCCACTGAAACTGACTCAAGATTAGGGTTCTCTAAACTAGGGTCTTTAACTCAAATGATATGATAGACACACCCCTTAGATATTATATTTTTTTCCCTACGGTAGGAAATAAGCTGACCTCTGAGTGCTGAAGTACTTCTCCACCATTCTAGGACAGGTTCATTCGAGAACTGAAAGTGGAAAATTCTATGTTTGCAGTCAACTGAAGCATAGAATGAATGAAGACAATCCATGCAGAGAATGACATCAAAATTTATCATCTCTAACACTACTAAGTCAGTTGAAGTTACTTTCTGAGATACCATAGCCGGACAGTTCCTGTATACCCACCGAGCTATGATAGATTTACCCACTGGGGTAGAGACTGAGAAGGACTCTTCTAGGATTTTGGGATAGACTCCTAAGTCAGCAGCTATATAAAGAGTTACAAAGGACAAAGAAGCTACTGGATCTAGCAAAGCATAAACATATAAGTGATAAATATGTAACTCACCAACAACCATATCAGGAGAATTCTCCTGATCCTATTGGGACTAAAGTGCATATAGTATGTTGGGTGTTACCAACTAGTGGCACTGGAAGCGTAACTCTACTAAGACGGGCGATCAAACTGAGCTGGGAGACGACTATGCTGACTCTGAGAACCCACCTGAGGACACTCTCTAATTCTATAACCTGGCTTGCCGCACCAAAAGTATACATCATTGCCAGCTCTACAGACATCCTCATAGTTTCTGCCACACTTCAGGTAGAGAGGATTTGTTCTGGAACTGCTGACACTACCCTGAGATTTAGAGCCTAGCGCCCTATCTTTATTACTATTTTTGAATTTAGGAACTAGAGCACTGGCTGAGGACGGAGCCAGAGCTGAAGATTTTGGGTGGAACTGGGGACGATTACCACCCTCTGGCTTAAGTTGAGTAAATTTGAAGCTACCTATTCTAGCTCTTTTGTTTTCCCTCTCCTTCTCATTAGTCTTTTGCTTCTCTATCTGCTGAGCATGGACCATAAGCCTATCTAACTCTATCTCTTTAATTAGCATCGTGGTCCTACACTCCTTGACCACATTGTCGGACACCCCTGATATGAACTTACTCATCTTAGATCAGCTATCCCTGCCACATGAGAAGCATATCTGGATAACTGAGTAACCTTGAAAAATACTCCTTCTCTATTATGCTTCCCTGCTTCAAGTTAATGAATTCCAAAACCTTATCTTTCCTCAACTAAAATGGTAAGAACCTATCTAGGAAGGCAGTGGCAAACTCCTTCCATTTTATACGCCCTGCATTTGTGGCCCTCTCTACCTTTTACTACTTGAACCATAAGTGAGCCATATCCTATAATTGTTATAAGGCTAACTCAGCACTCTCAATAGTTGTTACCCCATCATATTTGTGACTTTCTTCACCATATCAAGGAATTTTTGTGGGTCCTCTTCAGACTTAGACCCTGTAAATGATGGAGGGTTTATTCAGGTAAAGACCTAAATTTTGGCTGGAACAGTATTGGACACTGGGTTGGCATGGACAACAGCTAGTCGTTCATTCTTGGCTACCATAAAATAACCTAGAGTGGTAAAGCTGCTCAAAATTCTGCATGGGTAATATACTAGTCTAGGGGATCTGCCTGAATGGGCAGTGGTGCTGGCTGCTTTCTCGTTCTTTTTCTTTTAGTATTTTAGGGAGGCATATTCTATACAATAAAGGGAAACTTAAATTAGACAAAGTTTAACCTGAGATCATACTCACTCACACGATATGAATACTGAAAGAAGGAAAACTTTTCCTAAAAATGCCTCATAACCTCTTGTCGATAAGTGTGGCGCGCTACACACCCATGCACAAAACCCTACTAGACATAGATTTCAGACTCCTTAGGACTCTGTTGAACCTTAGGCTCTGATACCAAGTTTGTAATGCCCTGAGTCTGTGCCCCGAACGTCATACGGTGCTTACGATCTCGAAGGACCACAAGCTAACCCATGATTGGTACCTATTATGAGCACTGAATAGTAATACTATAATAATGCAAAAGTATAACTAAAATAACATAAGGTTCACAACATTGAAAACCAATATTGAAATACTAATGTAATACTAAAAAGAAAACTAAACAACTATTTGAAATAATTTAGTATGAAAGCCTCCAACTCTCTGAATGGGGAGTTGATGGGAAAAGTCCCCAACTAATACCAACAACTAAATAAAATGAGTCTACTAAAATATTAAAAAGAATAACTCAGTCCTTGAAATATGAGGGCTCATCATTGTAGTTGCTGCTAATAATCTGAACTGCTAAGTATGATTTGGAGCTCGTGCATCCAAACATATGATATGAAACATCATAGCACAAAAGAAAAGATATGCGTCAGTAGTTTGAATGTACTGGTATACTAAGTGAAGTAGGCTGATATACATAGGTTTATATGCATAAGATGATGACTGACTAAATAATATAAAGATGACTGAATGAGAGTAAATAGATAATTGAGACTACTGTAAATATTGAGTATACAATACTATGCACATATATTATATCTAGGATCATACTAAAATTGAATGCTGAGTTTTAATAACTGAGTGATTGATATCTGAGATTTCTGATAACTGAATTACTAATAACTGGATGACTGTTTCTGATAGTCCTAATTCTGTAGAACTGAACTGAGTTCTATAGTAAGTCTGGAACTGAAACTATAACTGTAGGATTGTTCATCTAACCGACCTACCCTGATATAAGCTGAGTTAGGGTCCAACCTGTGATTCCAGTTGGAAGGGTGTTAGCACCTTGCCAAGGGATACTAACAGGGATGGGTAAACCCTAATCTAGCTGGAAGATGCATAATTTATATGTATGGTTGTGTCAACCCTAGTCTGGCAAGAAGACGTCTTACCCTATGCTGGCTACGTAGTTCTGTAATGTAGAGACTGCTTCTAAGGGTCAAACCCTATGATGGTAGGAATGCCCGCATCCCTGAATTCGCTCTGTGCTGAATCCTACTCCGAACTAAAAGGACATTGAACTGATCGCTAGACTGTACTAGGCTTGACTAAACTATTACTAATTGTATTGACTGATTGAACTGGACTGAGTTCACTGAGTTCTGTAACTGACTAAATTTTACTATTTGTGATGTTACTGAGACTATCCTGTACCTACTGTAATTCTAGGTAAATAGCTAGATTGTCGGGTATTGAATACCCCCAAGACTTGATAGCATCAATACTAATAGAACATGGCAATACTTGAAAATGTGGCAATAGTCAACTGTTCACAATGCAATCATTGAGACATTCATCAAGCACTTGGAAGTCATTAACTTGTACATGAATATGAATACATGATAACATGTCATAATTACACTATTTAATTCACATGGGCTTTCCATCAAACACTTGCAAGGCATAGCTTTAGAATGATAGTGATTTAAACATGTAGTAATAGCATGAATTCAACACTAAGGTCACAAATGGATCACAAATACACAATTACTCAACTAAGCATTTGGTAAAACACCTAGGAGGCATGATTTTGCACTTGGGAATGAACAACATGTTGATGCATCATGACTACAACAACCAATTTACAATTCAATGGTTTTGAAATAGGGATTACAACAAACAAATACAGGCTAGTTTATATTCTTGAAACTTGTAATTAAATCTTGAATTGAAAACCCATAAAACAACATGAACATGAAAACAACCCAATTGTTACATGTAAATCATGAAACTATTAACTTGACATTTTAAAAATGGTTCTTGAACTCCAAGGGTGAATGGAAACCGAAGGATTAACAACTAACATACCTTTGTAATCAATTCTCTGAAAGTAGTGGTGAATTTATTGGAACATGAATCTTGAAATTGAGGGGTTAAGGTTTGTTCTTAAGAGGATTTTGTTAATAATGAATGAATTTTGCCTTTAGAAAGGCTTAATCTCATGTTTTTGGGGATGATTAAAAGGGAAAAATGACTTAATTACCCCTTTGGATGCGGAATTAGAAAAGTAGAAACCATGCCTAGTGATGCACAGAGCAACGCGCTGCATCAATGGGTTTGATGCAATGGCCAATGCAATATGTCGATATTATGTTTGCTCACTGAAAGCTGGGGAGACGCATCGAGATCGTGTTAATCCACTACTTTGGATACCCAAATGAGCTTCAAACAATGTCCAAAATAATCTAAAACTCATCTGAGAACACCTATTGACATCCCTGATCATGAATAAATCAAAGAATCAACATTTACAGGTTATAAGGATTTAAAATAAATCTATTGAATTATTGAGGCCAAAAAATGAGGCTAAGTATTAGTACTTAGATAAATTTTTTCTAAGTTCGGGACCTCTTTACTCTATAAAGGACTGAGTTAGCCTTGGAATTTTATGGGGTCTTACAGATCCAGAATTGCTAGAAGAAACATCGTACAAGAAGCGGTTATTTGTAGTAGAGACATGGAAACATTTTAATTTTCTATGTAGGAATTATATCCTAATGGACTCCAAGATGATTTATACAATGTTTATATAGGAATAAAGACATCAAAAGAGTTGTGGAATGCACTGGAAAAGAAATATATGACTGGAAATGCTGGAACTAAGAACTTCTTTGTTGAAAGATTCATAGAATACAAAATGATTAACATTAAGACTGTCGTTTCTCAAAGAATTGCAAGTTATCATCCACGATATCTTTGCTGAAAGTATGAATATACTGAATACCTTATTTGAACATGTTAAAAATGTTCTTAATGTTTACATGCACTTTATTGTAGGTTTGGTTATGAACGAGGCCTTTCAAGTTGCTGTAATATTAGAGAAGTTGCCACCTTTGTAGAAAGACTTTAAAAATTACTTAAAACACAAATGAAAGAAGATAACAGTTGAAGACGTCATTGTGAGGTTGCACTTTGAGAAAGACAACAAAACTACAGAGAGAAGGTCAAAAGGAAATTCTACAATGAGTAGAGCTAACATTGTAGAAGACGACCCTAATAACTCAAAGAAGCAGAAGAAAGTTGGAGAACAAAGCAATCAGACAAAGAAGAAATTCAAAGAGAAATGCTTTAATTATGGAAAGATTAGCCACAAGTCAATAGATTGTCGTGTCCCAAAGAAAGACAAAAAGAAGGACCAAGGAAATAAGGCTGAATCTAAGAATGAAATAGATGATCTATGTGCCATTTTTTCTGAATGTAACTTGGTGGGAAATTCTTGAGAATGGTGGATGGATTCCGGTGCTACCCACCACATTTGTTCCAATAAAGAATTGTTTGTTGTATTTACTCCAGTTCAAGGTGAAGAGACGATCTATATGGTAAACTCCACAACTACAAAAGTTGAATGGATAGGAAAAGTCTTCTTGAAATTAACGTTAGGAAAAATATTGATTCTCAACAATGTCCTTTAGGTACTAGAGTTTCGAACGAACTTGATTTCCATATCACTTCTTGAAAAAAATAGATTTAAATATGTATTTGTTGGTACGATTGTACTTAGTAATGGAGAAGTGTACATAGGAAAAGGCTACCTCACTAAAGGCCTATTTAAGATGAATGTAATGACAGTTGAAATCAATAAAAGTTCTGTTTCTTCTTACATGCTTGAGTCTAATGAGTTGTGGCATGAACGATTAGGACATGTTAATCACAAAACTTTACAAAAACTGATTAACTTAGAAGTTTAGACAAACTCTGAGTGCAATAAATCAAAATGTCAAACATATATGGAATCAAAGTATGCTAAGCATCTGTATAAGTTTGTTGAAAGGAATTCCAATCTCTTAGACTTAATCTACACTGACATTTGTGATAGGAAGTAAACACCATCTCATGGTGGGAAGAAGTATTTTATAACTTTTATTGATGATTGCACTAGATACTGTTATGTCTATTTGCTAAATAGTAAGGATAAAGCAATAGATGTGTTTAGACATTATAAAAGAAAGTTGAAAATCAGTTAGAGAAAAAGATCAAAATAATAAAAAGTGATAGGAGTGCAGAATATGAATCTCTCTTTGCAGAAATTTGTGTAGAAAATGGAATTATCCATCAAACTATGACCTTATATTTACCTCAATCTAATGAAATTATGGAAAGAAAAAACCAAACCTTAAAGAAAATGATGAATGCCTTACATATAAGTTCAGGTTTACTGCAAAGCTTATGGGTGTAAGATATCCTTACATCTAATAAAATACTCAATAGAGCATCCCACAGTAAGACACTATCAATTCCATTTGAAAAATGGAAAGAAAGAAAACCCAGACAGTAGACTGCGTGTTCATAAGATATGCTAAAAGTAGTAAAGCATGTTGGTTTTTGGGTCATAAATTCGAACATCCAGATATTAGTGAAAATAAGGTAATTGAATCAAATAATGCTGAGTTCTTTGAACACATTTATCCATTTAAAAATAGACATGAACAATCTAGTGAAGGGTCTAAATAACCTCGAGATGAACCAAGAATGTACATAATGATGAGAATCTAAGACGTAGTACACGTCAAAGAACCCCAACTTTATTTGGATCAGATTTTGTAACATTTCTCTTAGAAAATAAGCCTTAAATATTAAAAAGAGTGATGTCATCTTCTAACTTATCCTTTTGGAGAGATAAAGTTAATAGTGAGATTGAATCAATCTTGAGCAAACATATTTGGGAGTTGGTTGATCTTTCTCCAGGTAATAAACCTTTAGGTTCTAAATGAACCTTTATAAGATAAATGAAAGCAGATGGTACTATTGAAAAATACAAGGCAAGACTTGTAGTGAAAGGCTTCAAACAGAAGGAAAGCCTTGATTACTTTGATACATACTTTCCTGTAAAAGCGATAACGTTAATTCGAATGTTAATTGCCTTGGTGATGGTATATGGTCTTGAAATCCATCAAATGGATATGAAAACAAAACTCCTAAATGGAAAATTGGAGAAAGAAATTTACATGGAACAACCCAAGGGTTTTGTGTTTCCTGGTAAAGAAAAGAAGGTGTGCAAACTAGTTAAGTCACTTTATGGGCTAAAACAAGCACCTAACTAGTGGCATGTAAAGTTTGACCAAACTATGTTGGCAGACGGGTTCAAGATAAATGAATGTGATAAATGTGTTTACATTACAGACACTCCAAATCATAAGGCCATTTTTTTGTATGTGGATGATATATTGATCATCAGTAGAGACATTTATGACAAAAATGCTACGGAACGAATGCTTGAGTGCAATTTTTATATGAAAGACCTTGGAGTTGTGGATGTGATCTTAGGAATAAGAATTCATAGAACTCCACAAGGATTGGCATTGTTATAGTCTCATTATATCAAAATGGTACTTGACAAGTTCAAGTATTTGGATTTTTGTATTGCCAAGACTCTGTTAGACGTGAGCTTTGTACTTCAAAGTAATGAAGTCAAAAGTGAATCACAGTTGGATAATGCAAGAGTGTTGGGATGTTTAATATATATCATGAATTTTACATGTCCAAAAATAGCATGTGCTATTAGTAAATTGAGTTAGTACACGAGTAATCCCAATAAAACTTATTTGATGGCAATGAAAAGAGTATTGGGGTATCTGAAATACACTCAAGACTATGATTTGCAATATAACAAATATCCTGCAGTAATTGAAGGATTTAGTGATGCAAATTGGATCACTTAATTAAATGAAGTAAAATCCACGAGTGGATATGTATTTACAATAGGTGGAGGAGCAGTCTCTTGGAAATCATCCAAACAGATATGTATTGCTCGCTCTATAATGGAATATGAATTTTTTGCATTAGATAAATCCGGTGAAGAAGCTAAATGACTCTAAAATTATTTGGAAGATATTCCTTATTGGCCCAAACCATTGGCACCAGTATGTATACACTGTGATAGGTAGGGCAGAGTTCATGATGTATAATGGTAAATCTCGTCATATAAGATAGAGACATAATACCATTAGAGAACTACTCTCTAGTGGAATTAACATTGGTAACTATGTAAAATCAAAGGATAATATGTCAGATCCACTTATAAAAGGCCTATCTAAAGAAGGAGTTGGCATAACATCCAAGGGAATGGGTTTACGTCCTAGCACAAGTCAGCATGGTGGTAAATCTACCTAGAATATCAGAGATCCCAAGAGCTAGGTTCAAGGAGATCAAATAAAGTTGTGACTGATAGGCTCAACATTGTCAATATACCCAACCCATTCTCAGGATTTAGAAAATGTTTAGTAAACAAGGATAAGGCTTATAGGGTAAAACCTTTTAATGATTATCTAAATTTGACAAATTTAACCAAATAGTTCAATATATAGGATTGAACATTTAGAAATCACCTATGTGAGGGTGAAGTAGAAGACGCTTCAAGGAGAATGTTAGTAAAGGCCTATTTTTCTAAGCTCTCATGAAACTCGGACATATTCATAGATGAAATAAATAAAATTGTGAGAACCATAAATGGTAAAAGGCTGGTTATGTGACATTTTTTGTCTAGGTGTACAGTAAAGCCCGATGGTTAAAATATATCAAATCTACCGATTGACCAAATGCATCTGATGCATGTTCACTATGAAAAGTTTAAAGGAAAACCCATTTATTCTAATACAATCAGTCTTTGCTAGCTGATCATATACTTTTCTATAAAGTTTTATAAGGAATAGCCATTCCCCATTCATGTGGGGATTTTTTGGATTTAATAGGATGTGTGGAAGAAAAATAAAGGGACTTCTTAGAGGAAAAGTGAACACACAATTAAAAGGAAAAGTGTACTCACTAAAAGAAAGTATACTTCTCCCATATTGGTGGGAGAAAGTAGCTTTATTGTGTTTTTATTAAGAAACACTTCTTTAAGGGGATAGTAAGTCAAGAACCAAGAGTTGCCTCGTGCCTTCATCATCATCGCTTTCTCAACTCGGCTTCGACTTTAACTTCAGCTTCAAATTTGGATCTAGATCTAGAAAATGGATGAGATTAATTTTTTAGACAAATTTGATTAGAAACTTGGAAAAACCAAGTGAAATTTTTTAATCTGAAAGTCCAACAAAATTCTTTTCTCCATGAACATGCATGCAGAAACGCAAAAATATAACTCAAAAGGGATGTAACCCTTCAAGGAAATAACATACTATTTCAGAAAAGGGTTGACTGTTTGGTCGATTTCAACTGTTCAAAAAAGACACTATTTTGGAATGGATAGACATGACTGTTCCAAAGTGATACACCTTTTTGATGAACCATTGATTCCTTTTCGAAGGGGCACTTGATGGATATAAATACCGACACTTTTTCCTCAGGTAGTACAATATTTTTAGACTGAAAAATTACTCTTCTACTTCAAAAAAAAACTCTTTGTGATCATCTGCCGTTGAGCGTGTTCGAAGAATTAGAAGGTTTGAGGTACCGCTATATTTTGATTGTGAGACATTTTATCCTGGGAGGAAAAATTCCACAACCTCGGGTACTTGAAGAGAATTAATTCTTTAAGGACACTCCTTGAAAATCGAAGGACTTGGCTATACTTCTACTTCATCTTGTTTCTTTTAAATAACATACTTCTTTGATAGTTCTTGTTGAACTTGTGTTGAAGGTGTTAACACTTCATAGGTGTTCTTGAAACAATCTTGAACTTGTGTTAAAGTGTTTGTGCAAATATACAGATTGTGTACCTGAAACAACAATAAACACTCTCAAATTTAGTTCAACCAAACCTAATGCCAATTTAAGATTTGGTGTTTTGCAAAAAAACATACCAGTGGGCTAAGGTTTGAACATTTAAATTCAGAGCACCATTAAGTGCAGACAAATGAGGTCTGCTGTCACTCCTTACAGTAACTCAAAAACACCTATATATATCTACTGAGCCTTTACTCTGTCCTCGTAATCAAGAACCTAGTCATTTATTTATTTGTTTGTTTTCGTTTGTCATCCTAGAATTTTCATCAAGAAAAAAGATGGCTAAACTATCACAACTCACCTTAAAAAAGTTCCAAGCTATCTTTTGCATTTTGCTCCTTAATGAAGTGCGCCTAGTGTCTAAGCCATCACGAATGGATCATCCTAGTGTGACTACTGTGGTGGTGCCAATTGCCTATATCTCATTGCCAAGTTAGTGATTAACAATTACTATCTCCACTGCCACAGTGCATATAGCTGCCCTCTAAAATACAAACTACTGCTACCTTAAGTGCCACTATTAAAAGACTGGAAGAGTATTCACTGAAATTATAGGCAATTCTGATTCATATAGTTTTGCTTTCTCCAAGCCTAATAATCAAATCTTTCAAATCAATGTTAACTGAAAAATATTAACAACATCGTCAATGAGAACAATAATCTATTTTTTATGACTAAATTAGCAACAAACCAACACCAGTCCTGCAAAATAGTGTCAACAACAACGTAGTCAATGATTAAAACAACCAACCATTATAATAGCTTAGCAGTTTCTTGCTGGTTTGTCCCTTTAGCAACTCTTGTTTAGCTAAATTACTATTGCTGACAATGAAATAACTTAGAGAATATTTTTGGATGGACTCAAAAGTATGAGAATGCTAAAGGATATTCCACTTTGAGACTCTTTCTTATGTTTGTTAACATACAACTGATGGAATAGAAATAATACTCACTTCACTATCTACATCACCCTTTACACTGTTCCAACACTGTCATAGCCGACCTTAGGGTGGTACGAGGTGGATATGCCACTTTATGATATATATATATATATATATATTGGTTTGTAAGTGGAAATATGAATAAAAAATGGAGGGAATTAATGGAGGGAAAAGTGAATTGTGTTTTCACTTTAAGTAAGTAAAGTTCTTCCACATTGGTAGGAGAAAGGAACTTTCTTATGCTTATATATATATTGAGAAATGTTCCTTAATGTGGATAGTGATACAAGAATAAGACAAGCCTCACGCCATCGTCCTCGCTCGGCTTGGGATTTGGCAAAATGATTGAGAGATTATGTTTGGGAAAAATTTATTTGAAACTTGAGAATTAGTAAAGTTTTAAATCCAAAAATTTGATAGAAACAATTTTTCTCCATTTGCAGATGCATGTCACAACATACCTTGAAGGGACATGACCTTTCAAGGCACTGTTTGGTAATGGATATATGACCTACGCCAGCACTTGGTTACCTGCGGACGCAGACGCCAACACAGGTGTTTTGCAGAAGTTTCTAGTTTTGGTAAATTAATGACCTTTCTTCATTTTGAATAAAAAATTGAAGATTTGAGTAAATTAAAAATCCAAAGGAGGTTCACGACTGAGGGGAAAAATGTTCAAGTAATGGTGATTTTGGAATGTACCAGTTGTGTCCGAAACCATGTTGATAAGGTTTCAAGAGGTATTTCTAGATACAGTACTCAAAAGAACCGACACAATACACCTAGTTGATTAGAATTGAAAAAATTCTATCCCTATTCATGTGGGCCACCTATGCACACAGGTGGGGTCCACATGTCAGTGACGATTTGAAATAGTACATCTTTTCAAGAACCAATTCTTCCTATCTGAAGCTCCACCTTTAGACTATAAATACTTGAATTTTTTCTTAGGTAAAGACACAAAGTTTTGAAGTGAAAAATATCTTCTTCCTAAAAAATCAAGTGTGATCTTCAAATCGTTGAGTGAGTTCGTAGTTCGGCAAATTTGAGGTATCACTATTTGTTGAAGTGAATTATTTTATTCCGGGAGGATATATTTCATAACCTCAGGTACTTGAGGGGAATAAATTCCTTAAGGAAGTGAATCAGCGGGCTTGATTCTATCATCTCAGTATTCATCTCTTTCTTATGGTTTTACTATTTTCCAAAAAGTACCTGAAACTTCATTTTGATAGTTCATAAATTATTTGAACATGTGTTTGAAGTTGTTTGAACTTCTTTGTTGTCCTTGAAGTTGTTCTTGAACTTAGTTTTGAAGTTCTTGTTGTTAATAAAGGTTTTTTACTCTGAATTTAAAACCATCAATCTTAAAGAATTTACTATATTTGTATTTTGGGTTTTTGAAGATTAAAGTCTTTTGGCTTTTTACTCTGTTTGAACTTAATAGTGATTTGAAAATGTAAAAACTTCATCACGAGTTAAAGTTCATTCGATTGATGATTTTAAGAATATAAGAACTTCATCGTTAAATTAGAAAAAAGTTGTTTGAAAACAACAATATATACTGTAGCTTCAAGAACGTAATTGAGTGGTTAATGTGTCAATGATAATACAATCCATATCATTACTACTAAACTAACCCAAAACGGTTTGTCCAATTTGGAATTTAATTGTGACATCACAAAGTAGATGGTTATGGAACGCCGAGATAAATAGAAAATGGAAAATACAAGATCAAATGTTTATCCCTGAAAACCATCTTATACCAATATATAATAGGCAGAAGGAAAAGCGATTATAAGGAACTGTAGTTTAGATGCTACATATAAAAGAAAAAGATTCACTATAATAGTATAACAACAAGGAATTAAAAGAAGAAACTCCAAATCATCAATAATTTATTTTTAATATCTGCCCGTCTGCCTTAAAAATACTAACTATTTACACCAGCTCTTTTTGTATTGTACAACTTGAGATATTGTAGATGCAAATGCAGCCCTTCAACGTGAATTGCACTGAGTGCCTCAATGACAGTATAAAAAATGGAAATCTTTCCTATTCACATTGTTTTATCAATGTTGTTTTGGGTAAACAATCAGTATGTTTGGAAAACCCACTTCAACACAAGTTCAAGATTATATCAAGAACACTTATGAAGTTTTTCAACACCTTCAACACAAGTATAATATGGACTATCAAAGAAGTGTGTTATTTTTAAGAAATAAGATGAAAAAGAATAAGAACCATTTCCTCCGAATTCACGGAGTATCCTTATGGAATTAAATCCCCTTAAGTAACCGAGGTTGTGAAATTTTTCCTCCCAGGATAAAATGGTTCACAATTCGACAGTAGCGGTACCTAAAACTATCATATTCATCTAACACACTGACCAACAACTTGATTAAAATGAGTTTTTAAGAGTAGACGAGTGTTTATTTTTCTAAAATTTTTGCTCCAAACTTGTGCAAAAAGTGGAGGTTTTTATAGCCATAAAGTGCCCCTTCAGAAATGAAGCAATGGTTCATTGAAAAGGTGTGACATTTCAAAATAGTCATGTTTATCCATTCTAAACATTGTGTCTTTTATGAACAGTTACATCAGACCGAACAATCACCCCTTTTTCGAAACAGTATGTCATTTCAGCATTTCAGTATTTTTATACAGCATGCATGTACGCATTTGGATTTTTCAGATCACTTGTTTTGTCCAAATAAATTTGGTTTAAAAAATTAATCTCATCAATTGATTATTTGGAAAACCTGAATTCGAATTTGAATTCGAGCCGAGCAAGCGACGACAACGACGGTGCAAGCACCTTTGCCTCACTATCTATGTGGAGTTGTGTTTCTTAATAAGAACACATGAACGTTTATTTCAACCACCAATATGGAAGAAATAGTAGACTTTCCTTATTATGAACACACTTTCCTTTTAGGTGTGATTTCACTTTTCCTCCACCAATTCCCTCTATTTTCCATTCACACATTTAACTGGAGCCCAACAATCCCCCAGATTAATAGGGAATGGCTATTCTTTATGAAACTTTGTGAACAAATATGTGATCAATAGGAAAAGACTAATTGCATTTGGATAAATGGGTTTCCCTTTGAACATTCCGTAGTGAACATGCATCGGATGCACTTGGTCAATTGGTAGATTTGATATCTTTGAACCGTCGATCTTTAATGTACATATAGACAACACATGTTACACAACCAACCTTTTACAATTTATGGTTCTCATGTTTTTATTCATTTTACCCATGAACACGTTTGGGTTTTATGAGAGTGTAGAGAATAGGCCTTTACTAACATTTTTCTAGAAGTGGCTTCCACTTCACCCTTACATAGGTGATTTATAAATATTTAATCCTATAGATTAAACTATTTGGTCAAATCTACCAAGATAATCATTAAAATACTTCACACCATTAGTCTTATCCTTCTTTACTAAACATTTTCTACACCATGAGAATGGGTTGGGTATATTGACAATGTTGAACCTATCAGACATAACTTTGTTTGATTTCCTTGAACCTGGCTCTTGTGATCTCTAGTCTGCTAGGTAGAGCTACCGCAATGCTGACTTATCCTAGGCCGTTAACCCATTTCCTTTGATGTTCTCTCAACTCCCCCCTACATAGGCCTTTTGTAAGTGGATCTGACATATTATTCTTTGAATTCACATAGTAAATAATGATAATTCCACTAGAGAGAAGTTCTCTAACGATATTATGTCTCTATCTTATGTGACGAGATTTACCATTATACATCATGCTCCCTGCCCCACCTATTACCGCTTGACTATCATAGTGCTTACTACTGGTACCTGTGGTTTGTGCCAATAATAAATATGTTACAAGAAATTCTGGAGCCATTTTGCTTCTTCATTGGCTTATCTAATCTGGTAAACTCAGATTTAATTGTTGAGCAAGCAATACATATCTATTTGGATGATTTCTAAGAAACTGCTTCTCCACCTATAGTAAATACATATCCACTCATGGATTTTGCTTCATTCAATTTGGTGATCCAATTTGCATCACTATATCCTTCAAATATTGCAGGATATTTATTATAACGCCAAACATAGTATTGAGTGTATTTAATCCAATGAGTTTTTTTTAGGATTGTTCATGTACCATCTCAACTTACTAATAGCAAATATATGTCTGGCCGTGTACAATTGATGGTATACATTAAACATACCAACACTCTTGCGTAGTCCAATTGTGAGTCACTTTTATCTTGATTCTTTTGAAGTGCAAACCTCACGACTAGTAGAATCGTGGAAATACCAAATTCCAAATACTTGGATTTGTCAAGTACCTTTTCAATGTAATAAGAATGTGACAACATCACCCTTATGGAGTTTTATGGATTCTTATTCCTAGGATCACGTCTGCAACTCTAAGGTCTTTCATATCAAAATTTCTCTCAAGCATTCATTTCATAGCATTTATTTTAGAAATAACTCTACTGATTAATCCACATACAAACAAATAATGACCTTGTGATTTGGAGTGTCTTTAATGTAAACACATTTGTCACATTTGTTTATCTTAAACCTATTTTCCAACATAGTTTGGTCAAATTTTGCATGCCACTGTTTAGGTGCTTATTTTAGTCCATAGAGTGCCTTACAAAGTCTGCCCACATTCTTTTCTTTACCAGGAATCACAAAACGCATGAGTTATTCCATGTAAATTTCTTCCTCCAATTCTCTATTTAAGAATGCTGTTTTCATATCCATTTGATGGATTTCAAGACCATATACCGCCGCTAAGGCAATTAACATTTGAATTGACGTTATCTTTGTTACAGGCAAATATGTATCAAAGTAATCAAGGCCTTCTTTCCATTTTAATCCTTTTACTACAAGTCTTTCCTTGTATTTGTCTATAGTACCATCCGCCTTTATTTTCCTGTTGAAGATCCATTCAGAACCTAAAGGTTTATTTCCTAGAGGACAATTAACCAACTCCCACGTATGGATGATCAAGATTGATTCAATCTTACTATTGACTACCTCTTTTCAAAAGGATGAGTTTGAAGATGTCTTCCCTTCTTTAAATATTTGAGGCTCATTTTCTAAGAGAAATATTACAAAATTTGATCCAAACGAAATTGATGTTCTTTGACGTGTACTACGCCTTGCATTACCATCATTATGTACATCCTCACTTGATTCACCTCGAGGTCAGTTAGACTCTCCACTAGACTATTTATGTCTAGTTTTATAAATATAAATGTGATCAAAGAACTCAACATTATCTGATTCAATTCCTGACATCATTATCAAGCAAACTTTTCTCGTCCCTTCAACTTTTGCAGCTGCGGAGTTTTCCATATAGATCTTCTCTTCACCTTGAGCTAGAGCAAATAAAGCAGACAACTCTTTATTTGCATAAATATAGTGGGTGGAATCATGTCACAACCCGAGGCTACCCCCTAATTACGACAATGATGCTTATGGTCACAAGTGACCACAAGCTAACCCATGAGCTGGTACCTGCTGTGAGCATTGAATATAATAGCACTGCTATAACATATGCAAAAGATAAACTAATAAAATACTATAAAACTAGATATGGAAATACAAAAAAAAACATGTCTGGAATAACTGATAGCGACTAATAATATTAAAATCACTGACTGACTGTTTACCTAAGTATCTAAATGCCTCTAAACTAATTGTGGAATTAATGGGACAGGCCCTAACTAAGTCCAACTGACTGAACATATAAAAATACTAAAGTAACTGAAGTAACTAAATCATGTCCTCGATGTTTGAGGACTTACCATTATTGCTGCTGAGTACGCTGAGCTGTCTAAGAGCGGTCGGGAAACTAATTGTCCGAACCTATGTTATAAGACAACATAGCGCTAAGAAAAGTATGCAATCAAAACTTTTAATATACTGGTACGTGAGATAAGAACTGACTGAAATGCATGAGATAACTTCACATAAAATGCATGAACATGTAAAAATCTGAGAATCCAAGACCAAGTACACATGTGTTACAAAGAATATCTGTAATCTGAAAGACTAAAATATATATTGCTGAATAATTGAAAATATGTACACTTGGTCAAGCAAACCTGAGCTGAGATACACTGATTACTGATAACGCTCAATCTACAGCTCTCGTGGGAGTGTAAAGCGGTCGTTAGCAAATATAGAACCCAACCTGGGTTGGGTATCGATCCCACAGAGAATAGCTTGGCCAACAAGCAAGAGAAATTACTAGACTTTTAGTGCAAGTCTCGTAGGAAAGGGGGGATTGTAGTATGTAACCAAAACAAGAATGTAAGAACTGAAAATAGCAAAATAAAGAGAGATTGTCACGTGTGTTGTAAACAATGAGAATTGAGGCGTTGGGGTTATGTCCACCTTCTGAGGTATACGTCTCTATTGGCTATGAGTGTGTAGAGTCTTGACATGTAATTGCTTATAGAGAATTGTAGTCGATGGTAAATCCAAGCGTCTCTCGACCTAAACAAGGACTATTTCACTTTAACTCTCTCGAGCTTAAAGCGTGACTAACGGTACGAATTCTCCAAGAAGTTAGTCCAGGTACGGCACTAGCTTTTTAATAGGAAAGGGTGTCCTACTACCTTGACATTATCTCTTTTCCAGACAAATAACTTTTCTCTCGAACAAGTCAGATGTTAGACTGGCGTTGGTCTATGCGTCTTCTTTTCTAGACAAATAACCTTTCTCTCGAATAGGTTAGATGTTAGAATGGCGTGTTCTTGTGTTTGAACCGCAAAGAATGTAGATTTAAGATGAAGAGAATAATGATATAAGCAATATACTTGTCTTGAACTCACAAACTCATAGCTATAGATAGTAACTCATTCGGCTTCCATAACCCCAACTAAGAGATTTAGTTACCCATGAATGCGAAGGATATCACGTTTTGCATGGTGGATGGCGTGAATAGTAGGTGTTTGGCGTGTGGTTTTAGTGATTCCGTAGCAAGTAACGATTCTCTT
>NC_061121.1:53691548-53833538 GCF_002878395.1 Capsicum annuum | reverse complement strand
ATAACCAAATCCTAATATACTAATGAAATCCTTGACCCAATTGTACTAGGGTAAGGTTACAAAATTATAATCCAAATAGAATGATGAAACACATAACCTAATTGCACTAGGTTAATGTATTATGGCAAAAATCCAGCTTTGCGTCTGTAAGTCCCAAAGTCTTCAGAAATGCTGTTTTAGCCCGGGACAGATTTTCCATGCAGCAGATTTAGTCCTTTATGCGTCCAGCTCCTTTCCATCTCGTTTGTGAGCTTTCTTTTGCGTCAAGTAAGCCATAAATTGCTGTATTTTGCATCATTTATACCTGAAACTTTCCTAATCACATTTGTTAGCTCATTTACAGGAAAAAGGACTAAAAGTGTACGAAATAGATAATTAGTTCTCGAAACTAGGCTAAAATATGGGCAAAATATATTGATATAGGCGCGTAATTTCGCCTATCATCAATTACTGACTAAAACTTTGGGAGGTATCATGTTACCGACATGCCCCAATCTGAGCTAATCGCTGTCCAATCTGTAACCCAGTTGGAAAGGTGTCAGTATTGTGCCATGTGTACTAACACTGACTATGTGGATCCACTAAATTGGTGTCCGAAAGGACTAGGGTGTTGAGCCTAAAATAACAGGTGACCCCTGAGAGGAAGTCAAGCCTAAACTAAATAGGTGGCCCCTCATATATTACATTGGCTGTGTAGTTCTGGAATATGGAGACTGCTACTAACGACTCTGGCTAACTGATGAAGAAGCTGTCATCCCTACATTCACTTGGTGCTAAATCATACACCCATCTGAATTGACACTGGTACTGAACTGAACTAAGTACTGAATATTATTTCTGATAACTGATAGTGCTCACCATCATCATAAATATCTAATTAAATAACAAGACTACTGATTCACAAAATTATTACTTAAAAATCTGAAATCATGTAAAACACACTGGTATCGGGTGTTCATAACCTGCCAACACTTAATGACCATAAATTACGACAATAATCTTTTAAAACAATAATATGGAATTATGGTTCAAACTCAAAAGCATAGACATTTCATCAAACATATGAAAATCATTAACTTGAACATTGGAATGTCTTAAACATGAGAAAATAATATGATTACATGGCTAAATTCATAAATTATTGTTTTGACATGAAATTCACTTGAACATGACATGGGAATTGCAACACTTAAACATGATATGACTCATTCCACTTAAAAAAACTTGAAAACATAACTTGTAATTGAATTAACAAGATATTCATGGATTTATTTCATCTTGAACATGTATAAACTCATAGTTTAAACCACAAGAGGGTTATTGGGCTCCATGGGTGAAAGGGACCCATGGATGAACATCTTACATACCTTACTAGATGAAATCTTAAAGATTCCTTAAACTTGCTTCTTCAATTCCTTGATTTCTTGGATTTGAGTTTGGAATTGTTCTTGGGGAAAGGGAGGGTTTCTTGAGAGCAATTTGTGAATAAAAAGGAAAATAATTCCCCTTGGAAGCCCCAATTTGTGTTATGGATGAATTAGGTAAAGGTAAATGACCCAAATACCTTCAAAATGCAAGAACAAAAGTTGGACAGAATAAGGAAGGGGCGATGCGGGCTCTAGAGTAGTGGATTGGAGAGGGTGGCGCCTGCCTCACCCTGGTGGATTGGAGAGGGGGCAACGCCTGCTTCACCCCAACAGACTGGAGTGGGCGGCGCCTTCTTATCATGATGGGGCTACTATTTTGGTTTTCAAAACATTCCCCTATGCTCGTTCAAAAATTTTGAAACTCACCCGAGATATATTTTGAACAACCCAAATCATGAATCAACTCAAAAATTAAAGTCCCGAGGTTGGTAAGGTTAAAAAATAAAATCATCGAAGTTTAGGGTTCTTGTAAATGACTAAGTCGTCAACACTTAGTGAAAATTCTAATGTTTGGACCCTCTTAACATGCAACTATGAGCTGGATCGAGCTAAGATTAATACAAGGTATTATAAAATCTCCCTCTTGGGAATATTCATCCTCAAATGAGACTGGTTAGATTGAGAGTAATGTACTAAGGTAAATGGGATCACATACTGAACATGCATGCTTGAAACATGATTACACAATTGAGTCTAAAATATGATACATGAATTGAACTCATTTTATGAATGCATGTTATGACATAGGAATGGTTACATAACTGAAACTGAGTACGAAAAAGATTCAATTTAAGGAAGAATCAGTACCTCAAGATGAATCTGAGTTTTTAGAGAAAAGATGAGGGTACTTTGTTCATATATCTATTTCTTCTTACCAAGTAGATCCCTTAATAGACTAGTTCCACCAAAGGACCTTAACCAAGGGAACTTCTTTATTCCTTAGCCTATGAATCTGACGATCAAGGATCTGAACTGGGACTTCTTTGTAGGAAAGGCTATCCTTAATATCCATAGATTATTAAGGAACAACTACAATTGAATCACCAATACACTTCTTTAACAAAGAAACATGAAACATGGGATGTACTGATGCCAAATCTACAGGCAACTCTAGCTCATAAGCTACTTTCCCAAAATGACTCAAGATACTGTATGGGCTAACATAGCAGGGACTGAGCTTCCCCTTATTGCGAAATCTCTTCTCTCCTTTCATAGGAAATATTTTTAAATAGACTAAATCAAAAACCTCAAGATCTCTTCTCCTCACATCTGCATAAGATTTCTGATGGATTTGGGCTGTCTTCAGCCTCTTGTAAATTAACTGAACCTTCTCCATCGCCTTAAAAACTAAATTTGGCCCTGTCACTACAGCCTCACCTACTTCAAACCAACTAATAGAAAATCTACATCTCCTTTCATAGAGAGCCTCAAATAGAGCCATCTGAAAACTGGAGTGATAATTTTTATTGTAGGAAAACTCAATCAAAGGTAAGTGGTCATACCAAATACTTTTAAACTCAATAACCTATGCTCTCAAATTGTCCTCTAAGTTCTGAATGGTCCTCGTTGTCTGAACATTTTTTTGAGGATGAAAAGCTCTACTTAGATGAACTTGGGTACTAAGACCCTTTTGAAAAGCATTCCAAACGTGAGAGGTAAACTGAGTACCTCTATCTAAAACCATTTACTACAAAAACCCATGAAATTTAAATAACTCTTTGAGATAGATTCTAGCATAATCCTCAATTGAATACGATGTATGAACTGGCAAGAAATGTGCTGACTTGGTCATTCTATCCATAATGACCCATATCGAATCATGCTGACAACACGTATGAGGAAACCCTGTCACAAAATCCATGTTCACCACTTCCCATTTCTAAGTGGGGATCCTAAACTCCTGCAATGCACCACTAGGCCTTTGATGCTCAACCTTGACTTATTGACAATTTGGGTACTTAGCCACAAACTCTGCAATATCCTTCTTGATACCACTCCACCACTAGAATTCCCAAAAATCACGGTATATCTTAGCGGATCCTGGATGGATAGAGTATAGCACACCATGCTCTTCTATAAGTATTCACTATCTCAAATCATCAACACACGAAATACATAACCTGCCCTGACAATGAAACATACCATCTCCCCCTTGGGAGATAACCTCTACTTTTAGATCTCTAACTCCCTCCTTTAATTTAATCAAAATAAGATCCCTATCTTGTTTTTCTTTCACTTCAACAACTAATGAAGATTTCAACCCATTCTAAAACAGATACTACCTTAAGATGAATCAACCAATCGAATACCTAATCTAGCAAGCCGATTAACCTCTTGAACTAACTTCTTATTATCCTTCTCAATATGAGCAACACTACCCATAGATAACCTACTAAGGGCATCTACCACTACATTGGCTTTGCGTGGATGATACAACTTACTCATATCATAATCTTTTAATAATTCAAGCAATATTCTCTTACAAAAATTCAGATTTTTTTGTGTGAACACGTACTCTAAACTCTTATGGTCAGTGAACACATTAGCATGAACCCCATAAAGATAGTGCCTCTAATTTTTTAAGGAGAAAACAACTGCTGTCAACTTAAGATCATAGGCAGGATAATTCTTCTCATGGGGTTTAAGATGTCTAGAGGCGTAGGCTATGGACTTACCTCTCCACATTAATACAGAATCAATACTAACTCTTGAAGCATCACAATAAACTACAAACCCATCCATGCTATCTGGGAAAGTCAAGACTGGAGCGAAAGTGAGTCGAGTTTTCAACTTTTGAAAACTCTTTTCGCAAGAATCTGCCACTAAAATTTGACTTTCTTTTGAGTTAGTCGAGACATGGGGATACAATAGAAGAAAACCCTTTAAGAAACCACCTGTAATAGCCAGCCAAACCTAAGAAACTCTGAATATCTGATGGCGAGATGGGTCTAGGCCAATTTCTCACTGATTCAGTCTTTTAAGGGTCAACTCTAATGCCATCACCAAAAATAATATGGCCAAGGAAAGCTACTGATCATAGACAAAATTTGCACTTACTAAAATTGTCAAATAACTGATGAGCTCTAAGGGTTTGTAACATAATCTCAGATGGACTGCATTATCATTCTCACTATGGAAATAGACAAGGATATTATCAATTAAGACTATGACAAACATGTCCAAGTAATATTTGAACACCCTATTCATTAAGTCCATGAAATTTGCAGGGGCATTCATTAATCCAAAAGATATAACTAGGAATTCGAAGTGACCATATTGTGTTCTAAAAGTTGTCTTTGGAATGTCACATTCTCTGACACTAAGCTGATGATAGCCGGATCTGAGGTCTATCTTACAAAAATAACTGGCACCCTGAAGTTGGTCGAATAAGTCATTAATTTTGGAAAGTGGATACTTATTCTTGATGGTGACTTTGTTCAACTGATAGTAATTGATGCACATTCTGAGAGAGCCATATTTATTACACATAAACTAGACTCAAACACCCCATAGAGAAACACTAGGCCTAATGAAATGCTTATCTAAGAGATCTTTTAACTGTTCTTTCAACTACTTAAGCTCAATTGGAACCATTAGTAAGGTAGAATAGAGGTAGGATAGGTATCTAAAAGGAGATCTATTTCAAAGTCAATTTCCATTGCGGGAGGAACTCCAGGAAGATCTTCAGGGAAAACATCTAGAAATTACTTTATTACAAAAATTGACTAGATTATCGAGGTCGCAGGGCTAGAGTCTTTGACTTGGACAAGATGGTAATCACACCCTTTAGATATCGTCTTTGTTACTTTAAGATAAGAAACAATCTGGCCCCTAAGCACTGAAGTACTACCCTTCCATTCAATGATTGGTTCATTGGGAATCTGTAACTGAACGACTCTATTATATAGTCAATTGAGGCATAGCATGAGTGGAGCAAATCCATGTTGATAATGACATGAAAATCAGTCATCTCTATCTCCATAAGATCAACTGAAGTGACTTTCTGAGATACTATGTCCGAAAAATTTATGTATACACGTCTGGCTATGATAGATTTACCCACTATGGTAGAAACTGATAAAGGTTCTGCTAAAGATTTGAGACTGATACCAAAATTTACTACTACATAAGTAGTCATAAAATAAAGTGAAGCTATAAGGTCTAATAAAACACACACATGAAGGTGAAAGACTTGCAACGTACTCATAACCACATAAGGAGAACTCTCTTGATCATGCCGAGTCTATTGAGAATACAGCCTATTATGGCATTGCTCACTAGTGGCACTGGAAGTATCACCCTTTTGAGTTGGGCGGCCTACTAGAGCTATTGAAGAAGTAGTCTAGCCCTACTGGCAATCATTTTTGTCCCTCTGTGCAACCACCATATGCTCCCGGATCCTATGGCCTGGCTTGCCACTTCAAAAACATATATTACTACCAGCCTTACACATACCTTGATGATTCCTACCATACTTACCATAGAGTGGATTAGTAAGACCACTATTCATACTACCCTGCGACTTAGAGCCTAGTGCTCTATCCTGACTATCTTTCCTGAACTTAGGCACTGACGCTCTAGATAAAGATTGAGCTGGGGATGAAAATTTTTGACAAAACTAAGAAAGATTACACCTTTTAACCTTGGTTGAGAAAATTTGAAACTACCTAGTTTGGATAGCTTATTCTCTCTCTATCTTTCTCCTTAATCTTCTCCTTCTCAATCTGTTGATCATGAACCATGAGTCTAGATAGGTCCATTTCCTTAATCACTATCGAAGTCTGACACGCCTTAACCATAATATCAGCTACACCAAACACAAACTTACTCATTCTAGATATATTATCAGCCACCATCGAAGAAATATACCTCACCAACTGAGTGAACTTAAGCGAGTAATCATTCACGTATATATTACCCTACTTCAAATTGATGAACTCCTGCACCTTATCTTTCCTCGACTCTAAGGGAAAGAACCTGTCTAAAAAAGTTGTGGCAAATACCTCCCATTCTATAGGCCCTACCTTAATACCTCGGTCCTTCTTCCACTACTTAAACCAGGTGTGAGCTACATCTTACAACTGATACATAGCCAACTCTACACTATCACTCAATGTGACACCCATAACATTAGTCACCTTCTGCACCATATCCAGAAAATCCTGCAGATCCTCCTTAGACTTGGATCCCAAAAATAAAAGAGTATTCATTCGAGTGAAATCCTGAATCCTAACTATAGCAATATATGCCACTAGATTAGTTGGGGTAACAACTTGTTGGTTGTTCTAAGTAGCTAGTGAATGGGCTAAGGTAGTGAAAGTAACCTTGAATTCGGCATGGGATACATGATCACTTAGGAGATCTTCCTGAACAAGTGATGTGGGCTAACCCTATTTTAATTTTTGTTGTTTCTTTTGGGAGGCATGTTATGTAAACAGAATAAAAGATGTGTTATAAAGGAGATTTAAAATAAAGCTCATGCTCTTTCACATGACATGAACACTAAAAGAACAAAAACTTTTCTAAAACGTTTCATAGTCGTTTGTCCATAAGTGTGGCGCGCTTCAAATCCATGCACAAGATTCTACTCAACTTGACTTTCAAACTCCCTAGAACACTTTAAAACCTTAAGCTCAGATACCAACTTTAAAACCCCTAGTCGCAACTACAGTGCTTACAGTCACAAGTGACCACAAGCTAACCCATGAGCTAGTACCTGCTGTGAGTACTGAATATACTAGAACTTATATAATGTATATGGAAGATAAGATATAAAATCCTGTAAAACTAGATACTAAAATACATATTAAAACATATTTGAAATATCTGATAACAATTGATAATACTGAAATGACTGACTAACTATTTAGATAAGGGTTTGAAAGCCTCTAAACTGACTGTGGAATTGATGGGATAAACCCCCAACTAACTACAACTGTCTGAACATATAAAAATACTAAAGTAACTAAATTAAGAAAATTATGTCTTCAATGGATGAGGACTCACCGCTATTGCTTATGAGTACATTGAGCTGTCTAAGAGCATTTGGGAAACTAAATGTTTGGACCTATGTTATAAGAAAAGTATGCGATCAGTGCTTTGAATGTACTAGTACGTGAGATAAGTACTAAGTTAAATGAATAAGGTAGTTGAGCATAAAATTCATGAACATGTAAAAATTTGAGAATGTAAGACCAAGTATAAATATGTTACTGAGATAATCTATAATCTAAAGACTAAAATCTATATAACTGAATAATTAAAAATCTGTACACTTGGTCAAGCAAACCTGAACTAAGATACACTGAATACTGACTAAAACTGTGGGAGGTATCATGTAACCCACATGCCCTAACCTGAGCTAATCAAAGTCCAACCTGTATCCTAGTTGGAAGGGTGTCAGTACCGTGCCATGGGTACTAACACTGGTTGTGCGGATCTACTAAATTAGTGTCCTGAAGGACAAGGGTGTCAAGCCTAAACTGATGGGTGACCCATGAGAGAAAGTCAAGCCTAAACTAATGGGTGACCCCTCAAATCCTACACTAGTTACATAGTTCTGGAATACAGGGGCTGCTACTAATGACTCTACCTAACTAACATGTAAGCCACCATCTGTGCATTTGTTCAGTGCTAAATTCTACTCCCAATTTAACTGACACTGGTATTGAACTGAACTAAGTTCAATTGAACATTATTTATGATAATTGATAGTGCTCATCATGCTTATAAATATTTGAGTAAATAACAAGACTCCTAGTTTTACTGAATTATAACTTGAAAATCTAAAACACATGGGTATCTAGTGTTCATAGCCCTCCAGCACCGAATGACCATAAATTACGACAATAATCTTTTAAAATGATATTTTGGAATCATGGTTCAAACTCAGAAGCATAGACATTTTATCAAACACGTGAAAATCATTAACTTTAACATGGGAAAGTCTTAAACATAAGGAAACAATGTGATTATATGGCTAAATTCATAAAGTAGGGGTTTGACATAAAATTCACTTAAACATGACATGGGAATTGCAACACTCAAACATGATATGACTCATTCCACTTGAAAACATAACTTGTTTTTGAATTAACAAGAGATTCATGGATATTTTATCTTAAACCTATATAACTCATAATTTAAATCAAAAGAGAGTTTTTGGGCTCCATAGGTGAAAGAGACCCATGGATGAACATCCCATATACCTCACTAGATAAAATCTTTAAGATTACTTGAGGATTTCTTGAACTTGAAGATTGAATTCCTTGATTTCTTGGATTAGAGTTTGGAATTGTTTTTGGGGAAAAAGAGGGTTTCTTGAGAGCAATTTATGAATAAAAGGGCAAATAATGCCCCTTGGAAGCCCCAATTTCGTACTATGGAAGAATTAGGTAAAGGGAAATGACCTAAATAACTTTGACGTGCAAAGAAAAATAGCTGGATAGAATAGGGAAGAGGTGATGTGGGCTCTGGAGCAGTGGACTAGAGCGGGCGGTACCTGCCTTATCCCGATGGACTGGAGAGGGCGGCACTCACTTTACCCCGGTGGACTAGAGTGGGCAGTGCCCTCTTATCTAGGTGGGGCTACTTGTTTGGTTTCCAAATATGCCTCTATGCTCATCCAAAAATTCTAAAACTCATTTTTACTTTAACGATGAATATTTTATGACTTTCAATTGTTAACCGAATAAACTTTAACTTGTGATGAATTTTTTATTTTTTCAAATCACTTGTTAAGTTCAAATAGAGTAGAAAGCATAAAGCTTTAATCTCTTGAGACCAAATACTACAAATTATGAAAATTAATTCCTTAAGATTGTTGTTTTGGGTACACAATTTGTATGTTTGCAAAACCCGCTTCAACACAAGTTCAAGATTATAGCAAAAACACTTATGAAGTTTTTCAACACCTTCAGCACAAGTTCAATATGAACTATCAAAGAAGTGTGTTATTTTTAAGAAGTAAGATGAAACAGAATAAGAACCAAGTCTTATGAATTCATGGAGTGTCCTTCAAGAATTAATTCCCCTCAAGTACCCGAGGTTGTGAAATTTTTCCTCACAGGATAAAATGATTCACAATTTGACACTAGCGGTACCCTAAACTATCGAATTCGTCGAACACACTCAGCAAAGGCTTGATCAGAATGAGTTTTTGAGAGTAGAAGAGTGTTTATAATTCTGAAATATTTGTTTCAAACCTGTGGAAAAGGAGCAAGTTTTTATAGCCATAAAGTACCCGTTCGGAAAGAAAGCAATGGTTCATCAAAAAAGTGTGTCATTTTAGAATAGTCATGTCTGTACATTTGAAACATTGTGTTTTTTTTGAATAGTCACACCTAACCGAACGGTCACCCCTTTTCCAAAATAGTATATCATTTTTCAAAGGGTTGCGTCTCTTCTGAGGCACCATTTCAGCATTTTTGCACTGCATGTATGCAAGTTCATGGAGAAAAATAATTTGGATTTCTTGGATAACTTGTTTTTTCCAAGTACCAAATAAATTTTGTCTAAAAAATTAATATTAGCAATCGATCATTTAATAAATCCAAATTCAAAGATGAGTTGAGTGAGCGATGATGACGGGTGTGCAAGGCACCTCTTGGTTCTTGACTCACTATCCATGTAGAGTTGTGTTTCTTAATATGAACACATTAAAGTTTCTTTCTCCCGCCAACGTGGGAGAATTAGTTGACTTTCCTTAGTGTGAGCTCACTTTCCTTTTAGGTGTGATTTCACTTTCCCTCCACTAATTCCCTCCATTTTCCATTCATCTATTCAACTTGAACCAAACAATTTAAAATAAAGAAATATATAACAATATCCCATACTTGCACAACAAAACTAGTATAGGGAAACACTACATCTATCTTCTCCAATACTGTGATAAAGGATAGGAAATAGTTCAAGGAGGAAGCTGTTACTACAAGTGAGTAGGAGAAGAATGGACTATGTGTACTTTCTTGTGCCAATTCATTGGATGCATTCATTTCCACTACACTTCTACAACTTATTTTATTAGGGAAATCTATACCAATAAATTTAAATTAGATATGATTTAAGTGTTGTTAAAGTAATTGTCAAACATAGCTTACAAAGTGTTAGTCAAACGTCAAGAACCAAAATGAAATTTTTGGATAAGGAAGCAAAAGCTTATATATATTATTCAGTTGAAGATAAATAATATAGGATATGCTACATGGTGACTATTACAAATGATAGATAGGTTGATGATAAAGAGAGAGAAAGTGCATTCGACCATCTCAATAGAGCACTCACTTGGCATGTTTGGGCAGTTCACATATTATTTGTAATTTGGGAGATGCCAGAGGGAAAACCATTAATTCCTCTGAATCTTAAAGTATTATCTTTCATGAACACTTTCATCTACCAAAAGGATGGTCTTTAGGAATAAAGGTGCATAACAATATAGATCTTAAAAATACCAATTTTGATTTTAAACCATGGAAGGCTTTTATTGTCAATTTTTAAAGCTTATTGAATCCTTGTGTGTTAGAGACTAGTCCTTCAAAATGGTTTTCATAAAATTCCATGCCATCATTAATTTTTGAGCTCATCTGAATGAATTGCATAGCTCCTTTGTAATCCCTACATTACATGAAACATACATTACTGGAAAAAGAATGCCCTCATTCTAGTTCTGATGTTGAATCTTGATTGTGAAACAATGAATAGTTTCTTCCACTATAGTAATTTGTAATCTTTGTCTTTCAAAAAGCCAAATCTTCCTAAAATAGTTTGTCATAGTAGTTTGATATCCTAAAATTCTTCCATAATTATCTATGTTTGATTAATCTTCAAAAGGTTCCATCAAACAAATTAACCAAGATTGATTTGTCTATTCAGTTAGTCAATCTCTCAGAAGCTTGTGGAGTATTTACAGATCTAATATTTTAACTAGTATCTTTTTCATCATAACTTAAAATTTCTCCAAGCAATCCTCTTTCGCAATGGTTTTACATGAGTTTCATACTTTATTTCTATATTTCCTATCTTTGGATTTTTATTAAAACCTTTGACTTTTGTTAATCAACTTAGGTGACAAATTGACATTCATATAAATCTAATTCACGTTGTTAAGCATATTCTCTTTATTGTAACCTATTCTCCTATCCTATTATTCATTTGGAGTTGTCAATATAAGATTGTGGAGATGGAAATGATTTTCTTTCTTTATTTTCTACTATCTCTATTGTGCTTTTGGTCTCATGTTCAAGTTCTATAGACATAGGTTTCACTCCTAAACCTTCTGAACCTTCTGGATCTTTTCTTTTTAATCATCCATGACTCTCTCTTATTATTTATCAATAGTGTACTATTTTCCTTTCTGCTAAAATAGACATTGATTCCTGCTAATCAGTACTATTAATCTCCTTATTATTAGTTGCAATATCAGTTGTTTTGTCAATAATTTCTACAGTGTTATCAACCCTACTATGTTTCTATGACTAAATTGACCTATTATGTGTAGGCCATTTTTGATGAAAATAGGGGGCAATTTTTACCTCTTTTCTTATAAGTTCTTCCACATCACTAACATGCTTCAGCTTAGGTGGTTGTTCCACTTCCGCACTCTTTTTTTTTAAATTCCCAACTCCACAGGTACCACTGAATATTTATCAACCATCTCCCAATCTATTTTGACTGCATCAGTATGAGAGGATACCCCCAATCCAGGACTAGATAATATCTTACTGCTCCTAGTGGTAATAGCCATACATGATCCATCAGTCCTTGAATTCTGAATTGTATCACTTGGTAGAGTCCTATTCTATCTTTGGTTGAATACTACGGATAATTGGCTTATCTGCTGCTCCAGTTGTTTAATAATAGTTGAGTGCGAATTTACTAGTTGACTCATGGAAGATATGTCACTCTTCATAGTAGTTACCCCATAATTGGTCGCCTTAACTCCCTTTAATAGTTTCTCTGTTATGTTCTCTATGGACATTTTGCCTAAACTGGTGGCAGCATTATCACGGCTTCTAGGAGGTACATACAGTCCACTCCTATCACTTTTATTCTTCCAATCTCCTTGATGGTTCCAACCTTGGTTTCCTTGACCACCAGTCCGAAAACCCCCTAGTTATGCTAGTAGTTAGCCTCTTCCTCGGTGATTGATTCAGCTTCTTTACTATAGGACCCCATAACTTTTATCTTTTCTACATTCCCTGATAGAAAATGTGTTGTAAGCAGATCCATCTGGGTTTTAATATGAGCCATATCCTAATCACGCTCCTCTTTTCTCCTATGCTGCTCTACTGATGTTACACTAGACCCAATATTGCTTGCTACCACAAAATCTTTGGAATGCCAAGCTCTACTTGTCTTAGTCATTCTTTCTAACATATCCGCATCCTCAGTAAAGACGAGCTCCATAAAATCTCCTCCTGCAGCATTATCCACTATTGGCTTTGAAAGTGAGTTCAAAGCTTTGTAGAATATTTCCATCAAGTATTCATCAGTAATCTTATGCTTTGGGCATTGAGTCAACTTCTTTTTAAACCTCACCCAAGTCTTATGCAAAGCTTCATTATCCAATTGCCTAAAGTTACTGATCTCATCTCTCAAGTGTAACATTCTGGAGAGCAGAAAGAACCTTTTTAGGAAAGCTCCTTTCAATTGCGTCCAATTTGTTATAGAATCAGGAGTCAACTCATTCAACCACATGGTTGCCTCTCCAGATAGAGACAGTGGGAATAATCTCAAACGAATAGCATTTTGTCCCACTCCAGGATTATCAAATGACTTACAAATATTAATGAAATTTACCAAATGTAGATTTGGATCATCACCAGGTAATCCACCAAAGAGTCCTTTCAAGTTTAGTAGCTGGATGATAGTACTGGTGATGTTGAATTTCACCCCAGGAGCTAGTGGTGGTAGAATGATTTTCCCTGTATTTTCAGCTTTATCTAAATCATCCTCATCATTGTCAATATAAAATTGTATAGTTTGGAGGTCTAGTCTTCCTCTGAATGGACGATTTTGATTTACAGGTGCAACTACTCCACTGTACGCCTCCTATTAGCTGGATCGATTAAATCATCATCTCCCAGGTCCTCTTCATTTGGATTCGGTACCCGACTAGGATTATCTATATTCTGTTGATTTAACTGGTCACTAGCCAAGGCGGCTAGTCTTCCTGCTTCTTATGGGTCTGCTATTCTACTGATCAACTGATATTTTAGATGTACTGGTAATAATGGTTCACCTGAACTCCATGTACTTGGCATACACACTAACTACCCTGTAAAGAACAAAACCAACAAATAAAAGTAAAACTAGGAAACTTACTACGAGTCAATTATCACAGATATACTTAATTTGAAACCATATTCCCCGACAATGGTGTCAAAATTTGATATTTCTAAATTACACCTCTCTTACGAGAGATTAACCGGTTGTTGTCAAATATATAACCCAACTAGGTTGGGTTCGAATCCCATAGGGAATAAGGTGTCACTCAAGTCTATTTGTTATTAAATTAGTTGATAGTTAATGGTTTCCTTTAATTGGGTGTTTTATCAATCAAATGATAATTAAAGTTTTTACTTGCTTCAAAACTCAAAGCTAAAATTTCAATGGTTTAAATCAATGATAGAGAGAAACTAGGGCTGTGATCACTATCATTATTAACCCCTCATTGAATGATAGTTGTAGTACTGGATTCTCATGACTTGTGGGAAACACCAAATTATCTGTTTCGACAGTCTATCTAAGTATTTCTCAACCTACCTAGATGTTGAACTCCCTAATTCTTCGGAACTTAGGAAAATATTCTATTCATACTGATTTTAACTCGAGTTGATCAATCTTGTTACAATATTAATCATTAGATAAGAACTTAACCTTCCCAATTCCTCATTGATAATTCGCTACCTTTAGGTTATTTCTCAGTCGAACAAATAAACATAAGGTGGGATCTATTGTTTGCAACCAATAGATAACTATCATTACAAAGGAATTATCAAGATGTCCCCACAATCACTCAAACCCTAACAAACTATTAAATCCATGGAGAAATAATCATAGATCCCAAAACCCCAGTTGTGTGTTTTAGTTTCACATGATATATAAAGAGATATCAATAATTGTATTCATCATTTAAAGCAATTAAACTTACAAAAGATGAAGTCTGAGGTTGGTTTTCTTTCAAATTCAAGAAAAAGTTCCCACAACCCAATCACAGAGTTGAAAATTAAATTCTAAGTTAAGAGGCCCAAAAAGAAGAGAACTAGCCTTTCGAATGAGTTCTAGCTACTGAATCAAACCCTACAAGGCACTATTTATATCCGTACTTTAAGAAAAATTCAAAATTAAAAAATCAGCCTTCTCTCCTTTAGCTGACAACATGTCTGATAGCTTATCACAAAGTTGATAGCTTATCAGAGAATATCGTCAGACCTTCGTCAGTGTGATGCCAAATATGAAGGCTTATCAGGAATCTGACGACTAATCAGAAAATGTCATCAGAACTACTTTATTTTTTCTTGTGTTCTGCTTCAGTGTATCGACATGTCTGACGGCTTATCATAGATCTGATAACTTATCAGACATGTAGTCAGACATGTCTCCATTTTCTTGTTCTCTACCTCAATGTGACTATACGTCTGACAACTTATCAGAGATTTGATAGCTTATTAGACCATGTCGTCAGGTGAAGTTTTCAAAACTTAATTATTTTCACCTAAAAGCATCCTTCTTGATGTAGCTTTCATATATTTCCATGCATCCTAACTTTCCTACAAAATCACATGAAATATGATAAAAACAACAGTGGCTACTTAAGAACTTACATTATTTCAAGTTAAAAGTCTTAAATGTGCAAACTGAAGGCTAGCACATCACTCATGTTTCTCTATATTTTCTGTAAGATTTTTTTCAACATCTATCTATGTGATCCCCTCATGATTGACAGCAAGGCTAGGCTATTTCCCATATGTATCTACTTTTGCTAACTTTCTATCTTCTTAAGGTATCTCCTATACTTTTTCTAAACTTTCTACTATATCACCTGTTTTTGTTGACATACCTTTTACCACCTCATTGATTTTTCCAAATTAGGTTTCTAACCAGGATTTGCAATATTAACTCTATGTTGTTTTAGGATCATTGTTCTTTTGCGAAGTCTCTATGTTTTCTGGCGCATCAAATGAATTTGTAGTTTGAACTTCTGAAACCTAGTTGAGGGTTTTAACTTGAGGTGTCATACCTCTATTTAGGGTAAAAACTCACATGCCCTTTTGAATATTCCATTTTTGTTTTGTATAATATCTCTGATGTCTCCCCCCCTTTGAAAGCAACCTTTTCAACCGTGTCTTCTATGTTTGAGACTTCTTCTTCGATCTGGTTGGGAGGTCCTAATCATGAGCATTCTTTCTGTTCCTGGATTTTCTCAAGATTATCAACCTCTTTTTTTGACTTCTCTATTTTGTATGTGGCTCAAAATACTCAGAATCCTTATAGCCTTGAAGTTTGCAAGTTTTACAATATTTTGGCATGTAGTCATATCAAACTTTTATCCATGTTGAGGTTATTTCCCCTATACTTTGCTCTAGATTCCAAAGTTAGCATATTTGGAAAATTTCTTCAATAGTATTTCTACTTTGACTTTGGCATTGATGAAGTCCACATGCATTCAATTAAAGAAAAAAACTCGGATTTGAAAATTAAGTGGAAAAAACAAGTTTTAGCCAAGTGTTATTTTGGTTCATGAAATAAAGATTTGGTACAAAATTTATAGCCACATTCTATTTTGTCTCATTAAATAAGGACTTGGTATAAAAGTTATAGCTAAGTCCTATTTTAGTTCAGGAAATTAAGATTTGAGACAAATGAAAATTATCTAGTGTCCAACTTTTCCTATAAATGTGACGCATCATTTCCTCATTTGAAATACATACCAAAACAAATATAACCAATAAGCAGTTGTGGATAGCATCTCGTAGAGAGTGTTATAAAATAATGTGTGAGAAAAAAATAGAGTGTGTGAGTGGTATTATAGTGAGGTGAGAAAATGAAAAGAGGGTTATTTCATTTGAGTGTGTAGTGGTTCATGGAGTATTTACTTGGACCTACAAAGTGTACATTCCTCATTATAGTGGATTATTTTGCTCCTCCCATGCCCGTGGGTCTTTTTTCTTATTCAAAAGGGTTTTCATGTTAAAATTCTTTCTATCCTTGTTAATCCTTTTTTTTAATTACTGTGTCACATTTCTACATTGTTATTCAGTTGTTATTACCACAAATATTATTTCCATCGCGAAGTTTATCCCCAATAACTGATATCAGAGCAAAGGTTCTGCTCATTCATGAAAATAATTTTTGCGGTTGGTAGTACTATACTAGGTAAAGATAAAATTTCTAAAGTAAAGTATGAGGTAGGAAAATTCAATGGTGATAGTGGTTTCTCAACATGATAGAGAAGGATGAAGGATTTACCCATCCAATAAGGATTACACAAGTCACTAAACGACAAATCCAAAAAGCTTGAATCTATGAAAATAGAGGATTGAGAAGAAATGGATGAAAAGGCTGCTAGTGTAATCAAGTTACACTTAATAGATGGTGTGATCAATAACATCATCGACGAATATAGTGCATCCGATATTTGGACAAGGTTAGAGATACAATACATGACCAAAACATTGACAAAATAAGTTGTACCTAAAGAAGCAATTGTGCGCCCTACATATTGGTGAAGGTACAATTTTTTTGTCACATTAAGTGTGTTGAATGGACTAATCACACAGTTGGCTAACCTTGGGGTAAAGATCAAGGAGGAAGATAAAGTCATTATGCTCTTGAACTAGTTGCCATTTTTTATGATACTTTGGTAACACCATTTTGCATGTTAAGGACTCAATTGAGCTGAAGAATGTCACATCAACTCTTCTACTCAATGAGAAGATGAGAAAAAATCCAGGAAATCATGGTCAAAATCTCATCTGAAAAAGTAGAGATAGGAGTCGCCAATGGAGTTCAAGTAACTATAGTAGATCCAGAGGTCTTGTAAAGTCCAAGGTCAGATCAAAATCAAGAGATAGAAATTGCTAGAATTGCGATCAACTGAGTCACTTCAAAAGAGATTATCCAAATATATAAAGGGGTAAACGTAAAAGTAGTGGCTAGAATAATGATGACAACACAACTGCCACCGTGCAAACTAATGATAATGTAATTCTCTTCATAAATGAAGAAGAGAAGTACATGCACTTGGAAGGTACAAAGTCAAAATAGGCGGTTGATATAACAACATCTTACCATGTTACAACACTGTAAGGAATCTTTTCTGCAAGTATGTAGCAAAAAATTTCAGCACTATGAAAATGGGTAACACAAGTTACTCAAATATTGTGGGGATTAGAGAACAAGACTAATGTTGGGTGCACATTGATTTTGAAAAATGAGCACCATGTACCTGATTTGTTGTTGAACTTGATCTTGAGAATTGCTTTGGACAGAGATAGGTACAAAAACTATTTTGTAAATTAAAATGTAGAATCACCAAGCAAGCATTGGTGATTGCAAAAGAAGTTGCTAGTGGCACATTGTACATGACAAATACAAAAATATGCTCAGGTAAATTAATTGAAACTAGAGAAAAGATTTCTATTGATTTGTGGCATAGAAGAATGGGTTATATGAGTGAGAAAGGATTGAAGATTCTTACTAAGAAATCACTCATCTCTTTTGCCAAAAGGTACAATGACAAAATCATTTGACTACTGCTTGTTTGGCAAGAAACATAGAGTCTCATTTTAGATAAGAACTGAAAGAAAATTGAATATATATAATATGGTATATTCAAATTTTTGCAGTCCAAGGGAGGTAGAATTAATGGGCGGTAACAAATGTTTTCTTACTTTTATTAATGATGCTTTACAGAAATTATGGGTTTATATCTTGAAAACGAAAGATCAAGTGTTTCAACTATTTTAGAAGTTTCATCTTTTGGTGAAAAGAGAGAGAGTTCTAATGCTAAAGTGTCTTTATACTGACAATGGGGGTGAGTACACTTCAAGAGAATTCAAAGAGTATTGTTCAAGTCATGGGATCAGACATGAGAAGACAGTTCCTAGAACTCCACAACACAATGGTGTAGCTAAGTGGATAAATCACATAATTATTGAGAAGGTGATAAGTATTCACTGAATGTCTAAGCTTCCTAAGTCATTCAAGGATGAAGCAGTTTAGACCGCCTTTTATATGATCAATTGTTGTTCATCAGTTCTATTGGAGTTTGACATTCCAGAGAGACTTTTGACCAATAAAGAGATGTCCTACTCACATATGAAGATGTTCAGTTGTAGAGATTTTTTATATTTACCAAAGGATAAGAGAACAAAATTGGATGATAAATTAGTTGCCTGCATATTCATAGATTATAAAGCTGAAGTGTTCGGGTATAGATTATAGTATCTTATAAAGAAGAAGATCATCAGAAGTAGAAATGCAGTCTTTCGAGAAATAAAGTTAGAATTATTGATGATATGTCAACAAAGGTCAAAAACTACAATTGTGTATTCCCTAACCTATTATACTTCTAACTATCCTAGAAGTCCAAGAAGTATAACTGATGAGGTTGCCAAGTAGGGGAAGCAACCTAATATGATTTTTGAGAAAGAAGAGCAACTTGGTGATCATACCAAGAAAGTGGAGTAGATTAATTAGTATGAAGAATAATCTGAATCTTTGAAGAGATCTAAGAGGGAAAGGGTAGAGTCATCTAAGTACCTTTCCTCAGAGTGTCCTCATCAATGATGAAGGACAACCAAAAAGTCTTAACGAAGTGTTTTCCCATTTAGAGAAGATCTAGTAGATGAAATCCACGCAAGAAGAGATAAAATCTTACCCAAAAAATAGAACATACAAGTTGGTTGAACTTTTAAAGGATAAAAGACCGCTTAAGTGCAAGTGAGTCTTTAAACTCAAGAAAGATAGAAATTCCCAACTAGTTAGATATAAAGATCGATTGGTGGTAAAAGGTTTCACACACAAGAAAGGTGTTAATTTTGACAAAAATATCTCACCTATTGTCAAAATAACTTCTATTCAAATCATTTTTAGCTTAGCAGCTAGCTTTAATGTTGAAGTGAAGTAGTTGGACGTGAAAATTGCATTTCTTCATGGAGATTTTAAAGAGGAGATCTATATGGAGTAGCCAGAAGGATTTGAAGTAGCTGAAAAGAGCATACGGTGCATAAACTGAATAAGAGTATTTATGGCTTGAAGCAAGCACCAAGGCAGTGGTAAAAGAAGTTTTACTCATTCATGCAAAGTCAAGCTTACACAAAGACCTATTCTGATCTATGTGTATAGTTCAAAAGATTTTCTGACAAAAACTTTATCATACTGTTGTTGTATGTGGATGACATATTAATTGTAGGACATGACAAGAAGCTGACTGTCAAGCTAAAGGGAGATTTTTCCAAGTCATTTTATATGAAAGACTTGTGCTCGTCATACAAAATTTTAGAGATGAAAATTATTTGAGAGAGAGCAAGCAAAAAGTTTTGGCTATCTGAGGATAATTGCATTGAACATGTACATTAATGCTTTGACATGAAGAGTAATAAATCCATTAGAACAACTCTTGTTGGTCATTTGAAAATAAGAAAGCATATGTGTCTTACAACTAAGTAGGAGAAAGTTAGAATGACCAAAGTTCCTTAATCTTCAACGATTTGTTGTTTGATGTATGGAATGGTATGTACCAAACCAAATAGTGCTCATGTTGTTGGTGTTGTTAGCAGCGTCCCTGAAAATCTTAAAATAAAACATTGGGACACAGTCAAGTAGATACTTAGGTACTTGAGAGGTACCATTGGAGACTATTTGTGTTTAAGAGAATCTAAGCCAATCTTGAAGGGCTATACCAATGTTGATATGGCAGGTGACCTTGATAATCAATAATCCACTAGTGGATATTTTTCAGGGGGAGGTGTATTGTAGCAGTAGAGGTTATAGAAGTGTGTTGCACTATCTATAACTAAAGCAGAGTACATTGAAACTACTAAAGTTGGCAAGGAGATGGTATGGTTAAATAGTTTATTCAAGAGCCCAGCTTACATCAAGAGAAGTGTGGTGTCCATTGTGACAGTCAAAGTGCAATGGACTTGATAAAAACACCATGTATCATAAAAATACAAAGAATATTAACGTGAGATATCACTGCATTTGAGAAAAGATAGAGGATGTATCTATGCAGCTCAAGAAGTCCTTACAAGTGAGAATCCTTTAGGTATACTTTCCAAGGTGGTACCAAGATAAAATTTCAAGTTATTCAAGGAACTTGTCAATATACATTCAAACTAGAAGCCCACTGAATCGGCCTGCTAACCATTGATTTTTGTGAGAACCCGTCAACTTATAACAAATTTATTTTTGGTCCTCCCATATGTGTACCACTAATTTTTGACTTGAATTATGATTAAAGATGTTATAAGGGTTGATAAATCTCAAAATACACCTCTCTAATGAGAATGTAAGTGATCATTGTCAATATAAAACCTAACTTGGTTGGGGTAGAATCCTACAGGGAATATGGTGTGAACTTAAGTCATTTGTGATTTAATCAACTGGTAGTTGGAGGTTTTCCTGAAATGGAAGTTTTAAGTTTAGAAAGTAATTGTTGGTCACTTTAACTTAAGTGTTCGTAATTAAGAGTTTATGAAAAACCAGAATTATGTTCACTAAGGATTTTGGTACTTGACAGATACTAATAGTAGTTCATTATTTTCAAAGTAGTAGGACAACAAGTTATCTTTATCGAAGTTATGCCTAAATTTCTCTCGACCTACTTAAGCATTTAATTGCCTAATCCTCTCGAACTTAGCGAATTTATGTTCATGACCAGATTTTACCTTAGGTTAATCAACCTTGTTACATCGTAAATTATAAAATAGAAATTTTGTTGCTTCCAAGTCCCTGTTAATAATTCACTTCCCACTATATTTGATTTCTTTCTCAAACAAATCAAAGTAGGTGTTATCTATTGTTTGCAACCAATAGACAATAATTAAAACTTCAGAATTATCAAAAAGTCCTGCTACCATATGAATCTTGAACACTTAAAATCTTATCAAGACTTAACCCTAGATCCCATAATTTAGGTTAAAGAAATTTAGCCACGGATGAGGTAATAATAAAAAAAACTAGATGAATTCATGCTTTGAGAGATAAAATTACCACAAGATGAATAATGACTAGTTAATCGCAAATTAGTTCACAATAGAAATCCCAAAATAATGACTAAAATCTCTTTAAAGTAATTGCTCTTTCAAGCCAAGAAATTCAAGAGAGAAAATACCAAAATACGTTTCTCTAAACTCAAGGTTTAGAACTCTGAAGAAAACCCTAAACAAGGCATTAAATAGTTCACCCTAATTATGGAAACAAAATAATAAAATTCAGAAAATCCTTGAATTAGGTGACGCCATTTGTGATAGCCTATTAGGAGGCTGAAGACTTATCACAAATGTCATCAGTTTTTTTTATGCTTTTAGTACTCGCTGCCTAACACTGACGTCAATGGTGATGCCCTATCAGCTCCTTGATGACCTGTCACAAATGTCATCAAGGATTTTCCTAAGCTATCATGTTTTTCCTTAGGCTGACGACAATCTTGATGACTTATCAATTCCTTGATGTCCTATGGCAAAATATCATCATAGCTTTCAACTTAGTCCAATTCTATGCCTACTACTGATGATGAAGCTAATAGCTTACACAGGGCTGACGACTCATCACAAATGTGATCAGCCATACTTTGCCTTTATTTACTTCTGATTTCAGCTCATTTGCTTCCATTTTTGTTTGTTCTCTAGTATCTTAGCTTCAACTGCAAAATCAAACATAAAGCAATCAAAAGCAATAAAATTTTCTTAAGACTTCACAATTATTCTTAGTTAAAAGCCTCAAATGTGTTAGCATTAGCTCACACATCAACACCCTCAACTTTAAACAATTATTTTTCCTTAAGCAACTCAGCACAACTAAGAGAATACAAAGAACATTTGGAAGTCAATCATCCATATCATCTCAAAACCCTTTCACCATCTCCAAAGTCTGTCCATTTATGTATAATGAAGAACACCAATGCAACACATAGGAATCAAGATATGACATCAATTCAACTGTAACAACCATGCATAGACCAGTATTACACTACCCGAACAAGTTAGTAACTAGCAATGTAGGCTAGGGGCTGGTATGATACTCAATGGTATTTAAAGTGACTAAGCCTGCTTGACACTACACTAGCTTTTTGGGGTTTCACTCATTAGCCTTTTCCTCTCTTCTCTTTTCTTGATCACAATTATTTAGGCTGGGTGCAGTCTTTTCTCAATTACTTATTCTTTTTCATAATTTTTTCTTGCACTTTTCCTCTGCACCCAGCTTTTTATTCTTTTCTTTATACTACCTTTCTTCATACTCATTCTATTTTACACACCCTTATGATAGCCACCCTCAAATTAGGCCATTTGCCTAAGTCAAAGTGCACAGTGTTTAAGGAGGACCAGGGAAAAAATAGGTTCATTATGATCTAAATGAGAAGGTGACAGGTGTCATACAAAGAAATAGGCTAATTAGGCTCAAAATAGGGATCAAAGGATATAATACTCATAGGGAAGTTCATTTAGGCTAAAGTGAGCTAATATTAAAACGTTCTATGATCCTTTCCTAACCCTTATCCTTCAACCTAGGTAAGACTAATCGGGCAAGTTCTGGCTTCAGCATACAGAAGGAACTGAGTAACATCTCACACACACACTTGGTGCATAGGTATATCGCACTCGACTTCTCATTCAGTTTGTGCAGCTGTTTAGCAATGATTACTATGTTACTAGAACTAATGCCATACAAAAATGCATGGTGGTCACACTTATATCCAAATCACTCAGTTTAAAGTAGTAGACCACTTGAAGAGGTGTACAAAAATCACAAATACAATTTAACTACCTCAAGTACAAGTATTTCTCCTAGTTGACTACAAAATTTTACAACAATAAATTTACCCTACACCCTCAACTTAAAATCAAAGAAAATCTAAACTAAGGGTTAGAGTATTCCTGGAATAGATCAACCTCGAGGGTCATAGGTTCCTGACCCTTCTGTCGTATCTCCATCAGGAGCCTCTCTCTGTTTTGGTGCAGCTGGTCTATGAGTCTTTAATGGCCTACTAGTAGAGGCACCTGCGGCTCTCACTCGGATGGCTGCCTCCAATCTCTCATTGTCCACTAAGGACTCAATTCTTGCCTTTTTTATATCCTCCTTTTCAGATCTCTTTCTTTCCCTCTTTTTTGTTTTTCTTTCTTCATCACTGTCAGACCTCTCTCTCTTTTCTTTTCCTTTTTTCTCACCTTTCTTCTTCTTTTTAATAACTGGCTTCTCCGTGAGATCAAGCATCGGGATTTATCCCTTAGACTCCTTAGCTACTGGATCTGCTGACACCATAAAGTGGTGCTATTATAGCTTTCCAACCTCCGCCTTTACTTTTTATAGGTCTAATCTAAATAATTCCATCTCTGAAGATGACCTCTCTCTCGACTATGCATTGAAACAGTTTTCTAATTCATCAATTCGGCCCGATAGAGCCTTGTAAGGATAAAGTGCAACCTTAACTCTTTTGTAAACTGTAGCTGTAAATTGCTTGGTGAAGAGTTTAAGCTGAGCCTCGCACCACTTGGACTGCTTTGCTACTCTCCTAAAATTCATAGGGTTGAACGCAAATTCTATTGTAGGCACTATAGCCGAAGAAATTGTCTCAGTTTTGGGAACTGATAATTCTGCCTTTGTTTCGAATATTGGAGGTACAACTTCAAAATCAGGCACCTCTGCATTAGGTGCTGAACTAGTACCTGTAACCAGTGGATCAGTTGGAATCTCTACGCCCCTGTTAAGCATTAGCCTTGCCTAGTTTTCCTCATTTTGAATCAGATTGTGGGTCTTCTTGGCAAAGAGTTCTTCTTCTTACCCTACAATCTTTGGCATATTTTCTGCCCTACACAACCTTATAGTTAAACAAGGGAAAGGATATGCTGTATCAGACCTTGCGACCGAAATTTTTATCTCTTCAGCGATAATCTCTCCAAAATTTAATTTGAGGTTAGCCACAAAACTTGAGACTAATATTGCTCTATCATCCTCAAGTATATTTACAATACCCTACCAAAATCTTGCCTCTGAAGTCAGGGAGGCCTTGAAGATCATTTTACTCAAATTTGTTAGCTATTCTGGTTCTCTATTAGCTATGAGTGTGTCTAACCAATTACTCTGATTTTCCTGATGCTTCAAGCGGGCATAGAAAGTAGGTGAAGTAGCCTGAGAAGTGAAGTTTGGGCCATGAAGGAACCTGTTGATTGTTGCTTCAGAAACATGCACCATTGCTTCAGTTGTTTTCTCTCCTTCTCTACACATATTTTCCAAGTGAGCTTGGTAGTTTGCATAGAACTCCCTAACTAGTGTTGGGCAAAATGAATTTTGCTTCTCATGTAGTCCATCCCAAATCATAGCCATGAAATTTTTGCCCTACCTCCGGGTACCTGCTCAACCCCATAGTAATGATACTATTCTCCTCAAAGATTGGCCTCTTGACAGCTCTTCTGTTGGTTCAGTGAAGCCCATCAAAAAAGATTTTCTGAGCTTTGGGAATCTACCATCTAGTGCCATCTAAGACTTTAGGATTCTTGCATTTGACCATAGTTCCCTAAATTGTAGAGTCTTCATCATCTTGTGGCTCAGCAGAAGGGGACTCAGTTGATGGTCCCTCAGACTCATGCCCCTCAGAATCAGGATGATCAAAATTATTCTCTTTAGATTCAGCATGTTCAGACTCTCGTTGCTTAGAGACCATCTGCTAAGAAGCTGTATGCTCGGATGTTGTTGGATCAGTGTCACTTTCTTCACTCTCATCCACCTTAACTGGTAGGGGTGGTGGAGTCTTTTTAGTGATTTCTTCTTCTTTTTCTTCCTGAGCAGAGGCTCTTCCTCTTCATAATTAGATTCTTCATTGAAGAGTCTTCGAGGTACACTTCCCTTGGTCACTTTCATTGTGGATTTTGAGTTCTTTCCTTTGGGTGATATTTCAAGGCCTACACAAGAGAAAAACCATTAGTTGACCCTCAAGAGTATAAAAATAAACAAATTGATCATTGAAATTCCACACCCTTTGAAAGGGTTTAGTAATACATCAGGTCCCAGGTGTGACGATATTTCCGATAAGCTGACATAGTTGTGATAACTTATCATGAATGTCGTCTGCCCTAAACAGAACCAACAACTTTCTTATCAACTTCTGATGACATTTATAACAAGCCGTCATAGTTGTGATAGCTCATCACGAATGTCGTCAGCTATAAATAGAACCCCAACTTGATTTTAACTCAATTTTTTTGGTCCTATTTTTTTTAAAATCCACTCGATTTTTATTTTTGAACTGAACTTTTAAACCTTAAGCCTTCACAGAAAACCCTAGTTCTAATTTTTAGCCATTTTTGCAAGCTGAACTTAGTTCAAGCTTTTTGGGAACTTCGGTTTTCATCAATTTATCACTTACCACTTGAAAAATAAAGGCTAGGTTTCGAGCATACCCAATGGGAGACTTCAATGTGGTTACACGGGAAAGAGGAAATAAAGAGATGTTCTTGATTTTGATTGCAACCCCACACATACAAGGAAACTTTCTTTTGTTTTAGTTGGATACTTTGAAAACGGAAGAAAATAAATCAAAAATGGAAAGAGAATAAATTAAAGGAAATAAAACTAAGCGGGAAGGTCGAAAGGCGAAGCTGTGGGCTAGGTCGAGTCTTTTTTAAGTTGGCCCACAATTTCAGCTAATGTTGGGCTTTTTGTGATGACATTTCTGATAAGCCATCCCAATTTTGATAGCTTATCACAAATATCATCAGCCTTAATAGAAATTTCCTCAGAGCTGTTGTTTCTGACAATAGCTGATGGCTTATCACAATTGTGATAGCCCATCAAAAATGCCGTCAGGAGCACTTGGATGGATATATCGATTCCATCTTCTTTGAACTAGAACCTAACTACCAAAATAAATAATTTGTTGGAATATAAAAATTTTGGGTTGCCTCCCAATAGCACCTAATTTACTATCGCGACACGACTTGGTTATCTTGACTACTTAGACTTCGCCAAGACAACCTGTTGATACCCCTTTAGCATCTTCATACAATACGTCCATGATTGAGAAAACACTCAACTCTTTTCATGGTGTTATAGATGAGTGTATTTTTAATCTTGCTTCCTTGTTATTTAACCTGAACTTTAGCTCATTCAGTTCTATATCCACTATCACTCTCCCAGTTGTAAGGAATGGTCTACCCAAAATGATGGGCACTTTGAAGTCCACCTCACTGTCCAGGACTATAAAATCAGTAGGAAGAATGAAGTCGTCCTCCTTTACCAATACATCGTATAATATACCCACTGGCCGCTTTACAGACCTATCTGCTATCACCAATCACATGTTCGTCGGGGTAGGATCCCCTAAACCCAGTTTCTTGTACACATCGAGTGGTATTAGGTTTATACTGGGTCCCAAATCGCATAGTGCTTTTGTGAAATTCAGGGACCCAGTAGTGTACACGGGATGTTAAACGCTCCTAGATCTGCCTTTTTCTGCACTAAATACTTTGTAGAGATAGCACCACAATGAAAGAGATTATCCTCTAGCTCATAGCTATCCTTCCATTTCTTAGTCACAGGGTCTTTCATGAACTTCGGTATCCTGGAATTTTCTCAAGTGCCTCAACCAAAGGCACATTTACTGTTAAATGCTTGAGCATTGCCATGAATTTTCTGAATTTCGCATCATCAACCTTTTTCTTCAACCACTGAGGAAAGGGATGTGGTGGTCTTGGAATAGTTTTCAGCACTACCTCCTTCTCTTTCTCTTTGTCTTTATCTGGAGCATAATTAGAATTATCCAACTGCTTAGACTCCACTGGAGCACTTTCTTCTAGTTCATCACCAACTACCTCATTACTTACAGGTTTACCCATAGAAGGGCTAGGTAATATCTTACCACTTCTAGTGGTAATAGCCATGCATGAGCCACCATTTCGCAGATTTTGGACTGTATCACTTGGTAACATTCCGCTCTTCGTCTGGTTGAATACTGTGTAGATTTAGCTCATCTGCTGATCCAACTGTTTGATTCTGATGGAGTGTAAGTGCACCAACTGACTGATAGATATCAGATCGGTATTCATGGTGGTCACACCAGAGTTGGTAGCTTCCAATCCCATCAACAAATTAGCTATAATGTCCTCCATGGACATCTTTTCAGAACTTGTTGAAGCAGCCTCACGATTTCCAAGAGGAACATATAGACCACTCTTATCATTGTTATTCCTCCAATTTCATTGCTCCCTATATTTATAACTAGGATTATCATAGTAAGTTTGACCTTGATTCCCTTGACTATTGCCTTTAAACCCCTCTGATTATTAACATAGTTAGTCTCTTCATCTGCATCAGCCTCAGTTCTATCCTGAGATCCCACAGCTGTCACCTTTTCAATCTTACCTGATAGCAGGTGCTTGGTTAGTAAGTCCATTTGTGTTTTAAGGTGAGCCATGTCTTGGCTAACTCCTCTTCTCTTTTACGTTGTTTCATAGTTATACCTACAGAAGCAGTAGGGCTAGCCACCATAGAGTCTTTGGTATGCCATTCCTGACTCTATTTGGTTATTCTATCCAGTATATCTGAAGCCTCTAGGAATGTAAGATCAACAAACAAACCACCAAAAACATTATCTATAATTGGATTTGTAATAGAATTAAGAGCCCTGTACAAAGTCTCCATCAAATATTTGTCCATCATGTTATGGTTCAGACACTGTGTTAGCTTTTTCTTGAATCTTTCCCAGGTTTCATGCAAGGCTTCAGTTGGGTGCTGCCTAAAGTTGCTGATTTTGTCCTTCAACTATATCTCCCGTGGGTGCCTTTAGGACGGAGCGAGCCACATAGTTCAATTTAATACTTTAAACTCTCATGTTCATGACCCTTGTCCTTATCCCGACAACATATAAATATATATGAATGTGGTGGATATGGTTTATGACTGGATTTTGGTAATTGCATTATTTTAACAATATCCCATGAGTTACATGCTAGTGCTCGTCCCACTGATCGTCTTTAGATGCTGCATCATTTTATGATGTAGGTTTGGAGGACTTTTTTGTTGCTCCTATGAACGTTAGGTGGTTGAGTACTTCTGTTGATAAGATGTCAAGTACTGAGCCTCCATTCTTTGGAAGACTTGATCATTTTATTGGTTTCTACATTCTCTTAGTACTTTTAGATTATTTTTGTCATAGTTGATGACATGTACGGACTTAGTTGGTATTCTAGTTTTATAGGCTTTAGTGGACAAGAGTGGGTTGGTTTCTTATTAATTATCTATACTTACAATTATTTTGGTTGGCTTCCATTGTTTACTTTTATGGTTTTCTTAAGGTAAGGCTAATAGGGGTGGTCTCCGACATTTGGTGGTCTTGAGATAACCATCATGGCCAGACCCTAGTTTGGGTCGAGACACCTTTAAAGTAAAGACACACTAAAATTCTCAACATTTTGAGATTCTTGGTTAACATCTTAGTCTGACCCGCTTGGGTAACCCCCTAAAACTTTTTCACAAATCTAGTACATCATTGGACCCTTTCCCTACTAGAGTTATATGAACATACAATACAGGAAGGTCATAATTCAAACCCTTTACATAGAGACGAATCCTCTCTTCCTCAGAAGTCAATAGTTGTGTAGCATAGCGAGACACGGTATGGAACTGGGCCTCATGGGCCACAATTGACATGTCACCCTGGTCCAATGCTAGAAACTCCTTCTTTTATGATTTAAGAGGGACCATGGCACATATTTCTGTAAGAACAAAGTTTTGAACTTCTCGTAAATCAATGGAGGCAAAACTGGTGACCGATATTCAACATATTCTCTGCACCATTGCTTAGCATCCTTCTCCAATAGAAAACTCACAAACTTTACTCCATGTTGCTTCAAAATCCCTATCTTATGTAACCTCTCATAGAAATCAATGATGAACTCAAGGCATCTACAAACTCAGTACCTTGAATTGTTGGAGATTTTATCTTCAAAAATTTTGTTAGTAGTTCATGTTCTACACCATCCATCACCGAACCCAACACCGGATGACAAAAAACAATGATCCTTGAAGAGTTATCCATTCTAGGAGCCATGGTGTCAGTAGGATGAATAACTGCAGCCTGATAAGTCAGTACCGTGGGTATAGATCCAGTCCCAGCCAACCTACTTAGAAAAGCTAACACCTACTAAACAGCATCAGCAGACATAGGAGTTATCCCGTAACCTTAGCTTGAGATGCTACCTCGGGCTCCACGCCCTTTTCCTCTACTGCTTCTATCTCTTCTAAATGATCTAGAGGTGGGAGTGGTAATGCTGACCTCTAAAGATTTTTACCAGATACTGCTTGACCTCCGCCCCTAGAAAGGGTAGCTCATTCTCTCTTTATTTAACAACCCAAAAATAGGGGTCATGATGGCACTTATGTGGCAAACCTTGACAAGTAAGCCTATCACACAAATTGATACAAAAGGTAAAAAGACAGAAATAACCCTAAGTCAAGGATTCTAGAACGAAGCCGAAGAATGTAATATAATATGAAAGAGAAACCATAACCAAAGATATTAAACCAACTCCCAAAACCCAGTGTCAATAGTGTAATAAATACTAATACAATCCATGAGTCAAATACATCAAAATATCTGATTGGAATAATATCTATCTCTGAATATTAGTAAAGACATAAACTAATACAGAAAGATAGAAGTTGACCTAAGATGAATGAAAGTCCAACCTCTCCCATGAAAAACTGTGAAGGCACCCAAAATCAAGCCACGTGAGATGCTCCCACACCAAAATCTGTACCAAAAAGGCATAATGGATATGAGTACAGTACACTTGTACTTTTGTAGGTATCGTAGACCAGCCGAGAAAAGTAGAAAATAAAACATACAAAATACACACTAAGGGTGTTGCTCCCTACGCACATGCAAGTGTGCGTGAACGTGCAAGTAGTATAAAGACTTAGACAGTCAGATATCATTCCCATGAGGACTAATAAACTACAAATTTAGTCAACTTTTAGTTTGAGACAAATTGGTATTAAGTGCTTGAGAGTATCTTGATGATTGTAAATTTATGAATAAAAATGTAAATTAGTAAACAAGAAATAACTAGTGGTGACTAGAGCAAAGCAAGAAACAGTTGTAATCAATAATGATAATGATTCCAGGATTGAGGCATTTTGAACAATCATACAATTCTTTATTCTTATCACAGTCTAATTGGTTATCGGGTTGTTGATTCACTAGGTTTATGCAACATCTTTGTCTCCCAACCTCAAATCTTCTGTCTATTGAATATTTTATCTACAACTCCCATAGAGATATAACAATTCTTCTAAATTGATAAAGTTATCTTCTTGAATTTGAACCAAGCAAGGCTTTTAGGTATATCCCTATCCTTGATGCTAATTTAAATCCCTTATTTTATAAAAAGATAAGAACCTTGCTTCCTAATTTCTTCGTTCTATCCTACGATTCTCCTCTCATATGCACATAGAAATATAGATTTATTCTAATGGTGGCCACTCATTTAAATAGTAAGGGCAATAAATTAAGAACAACCCAGATGATAATCCAATAAGAAACTATGAATGAGAACTTAAAAAAGTAATTATGTTCTTGGCCTCAACCCTAAATAAGGGTGTTTAGCCTCTCATGTTTGAATTCAAAATTCAAAATAAGTAATTAATCATACCCAAAATAATTTTTGAAGTAAAAAAGTTCAAAATAAATATTAAGAACCCTAAAAGAAAGAATTTTGTAATTTTTCGCCGCTGCTATGCTTGCCAAAAAACTCTGTAATTGTGCTCACGTGTTCCTTTTATACTAGGAAAAATTTCACCAGATCTGTACTCTTGACACGACGCATCGCATCCTTACCACGTTGTTCCACTGAAATTCCACTTCCAAAATCGGGCTAAGTCCATTTTTTCACCACATGATGCGACGCACTGACATCGCATCGTGTCACTGGAAGTTGCTCCTCAATATTCAGCTAAGTGTCAAAAACTGAGGCATCGATGTGACACGTTGATATAGGGTCAATGCACTAGAGTTTGTATATGAACTTTATACTAACTCAGAAAAATCATGCATCGATGTGATGCATTGACTTCGCGTCGATGCACTGGAAATTGTTCTTCCATTTTTTCTAAGGCACATAATGTTAATAGTTGATGCGACGCATTGAGATTGCATCGTGTTATTAGTATTCTTCTCCATTCTCTTTCCTTCATCTCATCAATCCTCAAAACCTTTATTTCTTGTTTCATCTCGTATATCTTCATATGTGTTTTACTCGATTTGTATGGTCCTTTGCCTCATTATGATATGCATCCCATTTTTTTTCAAATCAATGGGAAATCAACCCTATTTTTCTAATCACATCGGTTAGCTACGAAACACAATTTAACAAGTAATTCAACATGTTTAACATACTTTTTATTCTCGAAACAAGTTCAAATATGGGTAAATAGCGGTGTTTGGACATATAAATACGCCTAAGATCACCACACCACACTTAAAATCTTATTCGTCCTCGAACAAACTTCAAGCATCACAACATAAGAATCATGCTGTTGTTGGACACATAAACTTTTATTTCATAATTCATTGTCCCAACAGTGCATTCAATTTGTTGGCGAATTTAATATAAGCACGAAATCAGGAATTCAATAAGTAATTCGGAATTTCATCTGCATACACCCTCACAGAAAGAAAGTTTTCCCATATCACTCACACTTTAACAATCTTAATCAGAAAGGAAATATTAAATTTCAAACACTCACTCTCAACAAAGAATTCACACATATGCAGAGATGAACCATAGGCTTTTCCTTAGTGTATTACTCCATTAATAGTCGGATGTTGAAATGTAGGATCAATTAGGTCTTTTCAGGATTGTAATGCAGGCTAAAGGATGGGTAAGTAGTATTTTAGAAATAGTGACTAATCCCCCTAAGAATTTTAATACATAACTACCTTCATTCAAAATCACATTCTTTTCAACCAAACTTTCCACTTCATTATCTTTACACATACATTGTTCCACCCAGATCTTTCTAAGAACATTAACATCACTTTAGCAAGAGTATTTTCTTTTACATTTCTGCTTTTTTGTAAATCCCAAATTTTGTTACGCATCCCTATAGTAGCCACCCTGAAACTAAGCAATTTGTCTTAATTGAGGTGCACGTTGTCCTTAACGGACCAAGTTCAAAATAGGTTCATTGTAACACAATAACTGGGTAATGAGAACTTAACTTTTTATCACAAATGATTTTCTAACTCCTAACCATTACCCAGAAATGCGCAAATTGCTTCTCTTATAGCTTCACTTTAACCTTTTTCCCTATTTTGTATTTCAAATTCTCCCTTATTCCATTATTTGCATTAAAGTGCTAAGGAAATATGGATCCAATTAAGGTCTTACCAAAGAAAAGGACTAGGCTACATATGGGACTGCAAAAGAAATCAGGCTATAGGCCCAACGGGGCTAACTATGGATATGCATAGGGGGGGCAAAGAAAGTCTTTAAAATCTGGTTAACAAAGAAAGGCCTAAATCACTTCCTGCTCCCCACACCCTTTATTTCACTTTGTAAACACATCGGGAAAGTTCTAGTCATTCCCATACATGCAGAATATGAACAATTACTCACACACTCGGTGCATGCTAAGAATCAAGTCCGATCCTTAAGGTCTTCGATTTTTGCACTTTATCAAATTCAATATTAAGTCAATCAAATCAACTACACCTATTGAGATTTAACCTAAAAAACAAACAAACAATTTCCAACACGTACATTCCTCCAAGGTTGCAATTGGGGTCTTACTACTTTCTCAGTTTCTAAAGACGCACTCTCCTTAAGACAGTCGTCATCCATACATCATAGAGGAAAGCACTAACTAAGACGATTGCATAACAAAATTTTCCAAAAAGGGCACACCTAATTACTGTAATTTGAAATTGCACCACAAAGGGTAAAAATAAAATACTAACACCAACATAAACAAACAAAAATAATTCTTGCCAAAAAGGGCAATACTTGTCAACTTACAAATTTATCAAAACATCCAAAAACACAAAACGAATAAAAATTATTTGTTCATCTAACCAAGCCAACACAACATAGTAAAACAGAAGAGACAAAGAAGAAGATGAAGATCGACCACCCCACACATAAGTCGAGCACTGTCCTAGTGCTAGCAAAAAGGGCATGGTGGCGTAATACTCCCTACTCAGTCAAATGTTACCATGGTAAGCACATCATCAACTTCAACATCATTATCATCACCAACATCATCACCGGAGTCATCATCATTATCAGACTGTTCTTTTTTGTCGTACTCATCATCAGAACATGCCATATACCCCTCCTCATCTGTCGGGATATCATTATCCCCCGGCTCATCGAACTCATCACCTATCCGTAACATGGTCTTTGCATGAAACCCTTACGGATGATCCAACTCTATATCACGGACAACCTGTTGGGTGACTACTTACCTAGACGCCCTTAATAGCAACTTGGTAAACCCACACATCCGGATCATAATCTCATTATTCAAAGCATGACACTTGGACATAGTCAAATTTTTTCCATGAGTTTACGCAAGAAATATCAAGTGGCCTGTCACCGACAGGGGGTAAATAATCAGCATCTTCTTCTAGCATCCCCTGTTGCCTCAGATATCTAATCAGCAATCCGCAAATATAATTGAACCTACATTTAAATCCACATCCTTACACATAAAGGCAAAAATTAGGCAAATTCTATCGCGGGTCACTTCCATCATATGTGTCCCATGAATCAAGCAGGCGTAAATGATTTTGGCCCATAAATGGGCCTCTCTATTTATATGAGCAGAATAAAGTGAACTATGCATACCTACCTCCTTATGGAGAATCCACCTCACCATTGATCGAGTACCAAAAAAGAGGTAACATATTTAATGATAAGGGGGTGTGCCTATTATCCTCTTCAAAAACCTCAGAATCTGCATAGGGTGCAGGTACGACTAACATCACATTAACTGTGTCCACTGTGAAAGTGATTATCCAACCACGCACTTCAACTTCCAAATCTTTGGGTTCCAGTTGGTGTAAAATTCCCTGACCAAACTAAAATTACATTCCCCTGGCTACTCGAAAAGAAACCACATATGTTGAGCCTCAATCTTTCTCACCATTGAAGGATAATCCTTCATTAAAGTCCTCCAGTTGATGAAATGGTCAGCTGAGTATTTGAATTCATTGTGTTGCGAGTACCACTTTCTACCCGCTTTAGCAACAACTTTTATTCCAACGCTGCGACGCCCCTTGGGAACTTATGGAGCTGCTGGTACTTATCTGCTTGTCTACTTCTCTTTTGTGCAGACCCTGGTGTCTCTGCTATGCTCTTTACCATGATAGACATATTACCTATTCAGCACAACAACCCATAAGAATATAAAACAAGAACCTTCAACACTAGCTACCACTAAGTGTGAATGTCACCCCATACTTAGTTGCTAGCATAAGTTGCTACAAAAATTACATGTACTCGGGTACTCAAACTTTTCCTTTTATTTCACAAGTCCATGGTCAGTTATCCAACATTACTCATTCAACATCAATTAATTTTGAGGAAGTGACAAAGAAAATTATTTCATTATGACCACTTACAGTTCATCTATACAGAAACTACCTTAACTCAAAGTGCAGGGCATCATGTCAATTAAAGTCAACTCATAAGAGCCCATATTTAGTCACCAACGTACGTCACCTATTCAAATGCTCCATACTACTTCAGTGCAACCCCATACTTAATTTATATCATGTAGTAAATCTAGAAATCCTAATTTGTTGACAATAAAGGCATAGTTCATCAAAACACATCATTAGAAAGTTAAGTTACATCTCGACCCTAGGAGTTACCATATCAATTAAGTCATTATTTACATTTTAGAATACCAATGCTTCCCAAATGAACAATGCATCAAACCAACAACAACAATATATCACCATCACCTCTTAAAATTCCCACACAATTTTAACAACTACTATTAAGAGTAAATTCAATTTAGGGAAACAAAATCGCTTGGGATTGAAATTTCAAATCAACTAAGTGTAATGCCTCAATTTTCTAGAATCAGAATGCCACAAAATGCTTATGATCCCAAAGGACCACAAGCTAACCCTCTACTGATAGCTGTACCTGAGCACTGCATAATATAATATAAAAAATATGAAAAACTGGCAGAAATTTGGCATAAGGTTCAAAACATCTAAAATACTCAAAACTGAGAACGGAATACTGATACATCTATCGAAAAATCCTCTAACTAACTGATCTATGGAATTGATGGGACATGTCCCCAACTAACTCCGTCAACTAAAAAAATTAAACCTAATATAAAATTAAAATAGGAGGCATCCTCGAATAAAGAGGAATCACTACTACGTCTACTGCTACTGACTGAGTCTGGACTGTTATGGGCGCTCTGGATCTCGCGCTTCTGAACCTATGGTATAAGACACCATAGCGCAAGAGAAAAGTATGTGTCAGTACTTTGAATGTACTGGTTACTAGATAAGGTAAGGCTGATGCAAGGGCTTATGCATGAACATTACTTAACTGAATAACATGAGAATACCAAATGAGGATTTATGCATGAATACACAAACTATAAACTGAGATCGCAGTAATACTAATGCTAGATTCTGAAATACGGGTTTTTAAATACTGACTTACTGATGACTGAGTCTAGTAGTACTGATATCTGAGTTCACTAACTTGGGGATACTAAGTAACTGAGTCTACTGAGGTTGATGTCTAAGATTACTAATACTGATACTGAGTTACCATATCTGAGATCAAGCCTATATAACGGGTGACCCCTGAGTTTACTGCTGATAGTGTTTGATACTTGGTTAACTGAATATGATATCAAGCCTAAACAATGGGTGATCTCTGAATCTATTGATGATAATGTCTGATGCTTGATTAACTAAATATGAGATCAAGCCTAAATAACAGGTGATCTCTAAGGATTTGAGATCAAGCCTATATAACAGGTGACCTTTGAGAGTTAGTCAAGCCTAGTATAGTGGGTGACTCCTCAACTGTATTATTGAGACTAAAGCTGAAATCAAAACCATGGGAGGTAGTTATCTAACCGACATGTACCTTCTATCTAGTTGGGGTCCAACCTATAACCCTAGTTAGAAGGGTGCCAATACCGTGCCATAGGTAAAGACACTTCTATCTGAACCTAGGATGCCAAACCTAATATAACGGGTGATACCTGGTTGGAGCCAAGCCTATTATAATGGGTGAATCTGGGGAGGTAGTCAAGACTAATATAATGGGTGACTCCTTATCCTATGTTGGCTGCGCAGTTCTAGAGTACAGGGATTATTATTAACGACTCTGCCTAAAATAATGGTGAAACTGTGATCCCTGCCCTCGCTCGGTGCTGAATCCTACTACTAACTAAATAGACACTAAACTGATTCTTAGATTGTACTAGACTGAGCTGAATCTATTACTAATTATCTTACTTGACTGGTCTAAGTGAGTTCACTTGGTTCTGTTGATTGGCGAAATACTACTAAGGTCTGAACTGAATACTGAACTTGATTAGATTGAATACTAAGATTGCTGAGTTTTCTTAATTTCTGTCACTAAATGAGATATATTAATCATAACACGACTGAGAGTATCTTGAGACTGACTTGGCTCTAGACAAGCAGCTAAGTTTTCAGGTATTAAATACCCCAAGGACTCAATAGCATAAATAAATAAGACATGACAATAGACTATAATTCGCTACATAACCAATGAAGCATCATTTTGAACACTAGGGAATCTTAAACATGTAATTGTAAAGGGAAGCATGCTATTGTCTCATAACTCATCCAACAAGGAATTCACATAAATAGGAATACATGCAACATATCAAAATTCATTCATGTAGGCCTTTTAACAAACATTTAGCATGAAATAATTGACATATGCTTGGGATAACATACTTCATGTTGCAATGACACTATTTTCTTCACATAAGAAATTTATTAAACATATGGGAGGCACCCTTTGTCCATACAACATTCAATACACCAAATTAACATAATTACATAATTCAACATGTTTCTTGAAGGGACTTTATCATAAACATCACATAACCAATACATACTAAGGTCAATACTTGCATATTTATGATCACAACATGAACTAAAACTTAATATTAACATGGGCTTCAACTTCAAACCACATAAGTCATGAAAAACTCATAAAAATAAAATCTTGAATTTAAAAAGGAATTCTTGGACTTCTTGGGTGGAAGGAACCCAAGAATAAATATCCAACATACCTTTCTATATGATTCTTGAAAGATTCACGAAGGAATTTCCTTGATTTTGAACCTTCAATAGAAACCCTTATTCTTGTTCTTGAGGAAAATTGAGAGAAAACCTTATATTTTAGGTGAAAATATGTTTAATCTCATGTTAAGGAAGCTTATATAGGGGTGGGATTTGACCGAATTCCCCTTTAAAACAAAAAAGTAAAATGCTAAAAAACTAGGCACAAGGGCTATGGAAAGGCGGTGCCTTTCCTAGGGCCTTTTGTAGGTAGGGCGGTGCATTGCTACTGAGGGAGGGGGCCAAGGATCTAAGCTGCACGACGCCCCTCTGTAGCCTTTAGCTACTATTTTTCAAACCCAAACATGACCTTAGGCTCATCTAAAAATTCCAAAACTCACCCGGGATGAACTCTTGACTTGCCCCATCGCAACACAACAAGAAAATTAAGAATTGAAGGTCGGGAGGGTCATGAAATAATTCGTCAAAGTTTCAAAGGCTTATGGAATGGAAAAGTTTCAAAACTTAGCCAAATTTTATAAGTGTTAATCCTTTCTTGGTATGCTTTAGAAGCTCTAAGGACTCGGGAATTTTACCGAGCGTTACACTAAATTTCAAATCATGCAAGTCATACCAATATTTAAGCACATTTGGTTCTCAAAATTTAAAATAAAAGTATCATGAGAACTTACCTTGTCTTGGTTTAGAAAAGAGGTTGTAGTTGAAACGTTGTAAAATTTTAGACAAGAATTAACTAAGGAGTGATTTACGGTTTTTAGGGGAAAGGGGGCAGCGTGCAGCTAGGGTTAAGTGAGGGGAGTGAAAAAGGTTAAGTGTGGTATTTATAGATATGACACACAAAAGAAGAAAGATGCGACACACCATTGATCGCGTTGATTCAATGGAAATGGCCTTGAAAAAATTTTCTAAGTGTGGAATTTATGTTCATCAATGCGACGCGTTAAAATCGCATCGCTCCTCTGGAATTTGCATCCAAAAATTTTTGTACGGCCAAATTTCTCAGATTTTTTAGTATCTTTTCTTACCCCTTACCTTTTCACCACTTAACAGTGATTTACTTACTCAATGACTCATGTTCAACAGCTTCTTTATCTCCCTCTTATTTCTCATTCTTGCATATCAATCAAAAGCAACAAAATTACGTCAGGAAAAGTGGGTTACCTCCCACTAAGCACCTTATTTTTGGTCGTGGTACAACTCATTTTTTCTGTATTTTTCTTTTTGTTCTTCATCTACTAAAAATTTAAACTATCTATTACATTACATTTGTGGGTTACCTCCAACATAGTGCATTATTTTATGTTGTGGTAAGACTCAGCTCATCATCACTCATTAGCAAAAGTGATAGATTCCTTGTGCTTATCCGGATGTCCGCCCAATAGTGCTTTACATGCTATCCATTCAAAAGGAACTTCTTCATCTTCTCTCTATTCCACAACCTCACAGCTCTATAAGGTGTCATATGCACCACTTCAAAAGGTCTAGACCATTTCAACTGTAATTTTTTTGGAAACAACTTAAGCCGGGAGGTAAACAAAAACACAAGTTGTCCGGGTTCAAATACTCTATCTTGAATTTGCTTGTTATTCCATCTTTTGGTCTTCTCCTTGTATAGCTTGGTATTTTCATAGGCATGGAGCCTAAACTCATCAAGCTCATTCAGTTAGGATAACCTTTTCTCCCCCGCGGCCTTTATCTCAAAATTTAGCTTCTTTATAACCCAATATGCTTGGTGTTCCAACTTCACAGGAAGATGACACTCTTTACCATACACCAAATTATATGGAGATGTCCTAATGGGCATTTTGTAAGATGTTTGGTAAGCCCAAAGTGCATCATCTAGCTTCTCCGCCCAATCTTTCCTCTACCCATTTACCGTCTTCTGAAGTATCTAATTAATCTCCCAATTGGACACCTCAACCTGTCCACTAGTTTGGGGATGATATGTAGTGGCAACCTTGTGCCTAACACCATATTTAGCAAGAAGATTTTTGAACCATGTGTTAATGAAGTGCTTACCTCCGTCACTAATTATTCCTCTTGGTATACCAAATCTTGAAAATATGTTCTTCTTAATAAATGTCAGCACCACTCTTGTATCATTGGTCAGACTCGTCATAGCTTCCACTCATTTAGAGACATATCAACCGCTACAAGAATGTACAAATTACCTTTTGAAGATCGGAATGGGCCCATGATATCGATCCCTCAAACATCAAAGGCTTCGACTTCTAAAATATTATTGAGGGGCATCTCATGATGCCTAGTTATGGTACCCAACTTTTGACATTGATCATAATTCTTTACGAAAGCAACTGCATCTCTAAACAAAGTAGGATAGAAAAAACCTGATTGCAACACTTTTGTCGCAGTCCTTTCACCCCCGTGATGTCCACCATATGGAGATGAATGGTAATATTGTATCACCTTTTGAAAATTCAGCCTGTGGGATACACCTACGAATGACTCCATCTGGACCCTGCTTAAAAAGGTATGGTTCATCCCAAATATAGGCACTAGAATCATGGAGTAATTTCTTCCTTTGTTATGTGGTGGCCTCATAAGGGTACACCTCACAAGCTATCAAGTTCATAATATATGCATACCATGGGAACTCACCTGCATAAACAGACAACAACTTCTTATCAGGAAACTTTTCCTTATATACTTAGGGAGTAATTAACTATATGTTCTCGATTCTCCAGCCGTGACAGGTGGTCAACAACTTAATTTTCAGCCTCTTTCCTGTCTCGCACCTCAAGATCAAATTCTTTTAGTAATAGAATCCACCTAATCAGTCATGGGTTCGCATCCTTTTTGTTCACAAGATACTTAATGGCAGTATGATCAGTATGAACAATGACCTTAGTACCAACAAAGTAAGATCTAAATATGTCCAATGCATACATCACTGCCAACATCACTTTCTCTATAACTGTGTAGTTAACTTGAGAATTATTCAATACTTTACTAGCATAGTAGATGGAGGGAAATACCATATCTCTTCTCTGACCTAAAACTGCTCCCACAACAATATCACTAGCATCACACATTAGCTCAAAAGGTAACTCCTAATCTGGTGTAATTAGAATAGGTGCTTCAGTCAACTTCTTCTTAGGATTTTCAAAACCTTCATGGAAATCTGCCCCAAACTCGAACATGGCTTCTTTATCTAACATTTTTCACATGGGGCTTACAATCTTTGAGAAATCTTGAATGAATCGTCTATAGAACCATTCATATCCCAGAAAGATCTACACTCCTTTACTGTGATTGGATAAGGCAACATTTCAATCACTTCAACCTTTTCCTTATCCACTTTGAGTCCTTTTCATAACAATTTATGGTTTAGAATAATTCCTTCCTTAACCATAAAGTGGCACTTTTCCCAATTCAGCACCAAGTTCGTCTCTTTGCATTGAGCTAGGACTTTTCCAAGATTCTGCAAGCACTTATCAAAAGAATTACCATACACAGAGAAATTGTCCATAAATACCTCCATAAATTCTTCCGCCTTGCCTTAGAATGTCTCCATCATACATCTCTTAAATGTAGTAGGTGCATTGTATAAGACGAAGGGCATGCATCTGAACGCGTATGTACCATATGGACATATGAAAGTGGTCTTCTTCTGGTCTTCTGGTGCTATAATTATCTAATTGTATCAGGATTACCTATCCAAAAAAAAATATTGCCCTACCAATCTATCCAGCATTTAGTCAATAGAGGGAATTGGATAGTGATCTTTATGAGTTGCTTTATTCAATTTTCGATAATCAATACAGATCCTCCAACCGGTCATTGTAAGTGTGGGAATCAACTAATTATCATCATTGGTCAGTATATTTATTCCTCTTTTCTTTGGTACACAATGCACCAGACTCACCTATTTGCTATCAGAAATTGGGTAGACAATACCACTATCTAACCACTTGATCACTTCTTTTCTGACCACCTCCTTTATCACAAGATTCAACCTTCATTGTTGTTGTATTCTAGGTCTATAACCCTCTTATATGTAGATGTTTTGCATCCAAAATGCTGGATTAATTCCTGTAATGTCAGACATTTTCCAGCCAATCGCCTTCCTTCTCCTCTTTAGCACTGCTACAACTTCCTTTACCCATATATCTGATAATCTTATAGACAAAATAATAGGCAAGGTATCTTGATCACAAAAAAAAACTTATTGTAAATGAGGAGGAAGAACCTTAAGCTCCAATTTAGGAGCTTCTACGACTGACGGCTTGGGTGATGGACCAATTGGCATTTTCAAAGGGTCGAACAACTCTTTTTTTGTCTCAATCAGTGCTAAATTCATAACCTAGACACTTTACAATGCTTCTACGACTCTATACAGATCATGAACCATCAAAGCTCACTCTAATGGATCATCAGCCAACAAAAATAACCAATCCGAAGCAAGATCAATAATCTATATAAAAGACAACTCCTCATATATAGATGGCAGTTTCAATGCTTTGTACATATCAAAAACTTCCACTTTATCATATGCTTGCATTGTTATTTTTTCAGCTACTACATCAATGAGTGACTGTCTTATTTCTAAGAAGGGTCATCCTAAAATAAATAGAACAACAAGATCTTCCCCAAAGTCAAGATTTATAAAATCCACTAGGAAGATTAAAGATCCCACTTGCACCAACACATCTTCAATAATACCATATGACCTAGCAATGGACGTATCTGCCAGCTATAACACAATAGTCATGGGTTTGGGACTCCCAAGACCTATCTTTTGGTACTATGATATGGGCATGAGATTTATGCTAGCACCCAAGTCACATAATCTAAGTGCACAAATAGTTTGTCCAATGGTAATATGCAAGGTGATACTACCTGGATCCTTCAACTTCGTGGGTAGTTTATTTTTAATTTTTGATGTGCATTCTTGATTATGTGTAATTGTAGCATATTTGATCAATCGGTTCTTATTGGCAACAATATCCTTTAAGTATTTCATATATTTTAGCACACTCTGCAGAATGCCAATACGAGGAAGGTTTACTTGAACCTTCTTCAGAAGATCTAGGAACTTCTTATAACTTGCTTTATTTTGATGCTTCTTTGCCCTTTGAGGAAAGGCTAAGGGGATAGTCTTTTTTTCCATATGAATTTAATCTCTTGCCTCTTTTTCCTTGACTTTTTTCTCTACATTGTCTTTCCAACTGTCATCAGTGACTATGGGATTATCCTGCTCCTATATCATCTCCTTAGTTTGCAGCCCATTCCATTTTGTAACAATATTTACCTACTTTGGATTGGCTTCTGCATCACTAGGTAATGCTCTTTGTAGCCTTGTATTCTGTGATCCTACAATTTAATCCAACTGCAACTCTAGATTTCTTGTAAGCAATTATTGACTCTTTAACTCATCTGTAAACTATGTTTGTTGAGTGTTTATGTCAGCTGCAAACTGTACTTGTTGAGCCATAAACTGCTTAATTAATTCCTCCATATTGCTAGTCTGAGCGGTCGCCTAATTATTCTGAGCCGGCTATGGATTTGGTTGCAATGGTCCTTTGTACTGATTTACATTCTGTGCCTGATTTCCACCCCATGAGAAATTGGGGTGGTTTTTCTAATTAGGATTATACGTGTAGCCAAAATTTTGTTGACCCTGACTATTTGCATTTCCCACATAGCTGACTGAATCTGGATTGATAGAACATGCATCTGCTGTGTGCTCACCACTTCTACAAACTTCACACCATGAATATACCTGTTGAACTGCATTTGCTGCGGCTACTAGTTATGTCATTCATAACTTTAGGTTGTTCAGTTGAGTAGTCATATGGTTTTGCATTACTTCAATCTATGCTTGTAATGCAGTGAACTGATCTACCTCCAATACCCCTGCAACCTTCTCGGGAGCACTCCTTGAGTCTGTATGCCTGTCAATATTCCCTTATGAGATTTGATTTAACAGTGTATTCAATTCTTTATAAGTTTTCTCTAAAGCTTGGCCTCCTGCTACTCAATCCAAGATAATCTTCATATTCAACTCAAGGCCTTCTATAAATATGTGCACCAAGACATCATTTGATTGATGGCGATGAGGACAATTTTTGAGCATGCCTTTAAATCTCTCCCACGCTTGGTACAGATTTTCTCCATCTGTTTGTCTGAAACTTAAGATCTCACTCCTCAATCGTACAATTTTTTGGGATGGAAAGAATCAAATAAGGAACTTCTAAGCATAATATTCCTAAGAAGTGATGGAGTATGGTGGTTCAGCATGCAACCACCTTTTTTCTTCCTTATTTAGAGAAAAAGAAAAGAGTGGCAATCTGACATAATCAACATTCACATCTTTAGGAATATATGTATCACTTATTTCCAAGAAGGTATGCATGTGTGATGTGCTAGCATTTTGTTAGCACATTTAAGACTTTTAACTCGAAATAATTGTAAGTTCTTAAGTAACTATCATTCTTTTTTATGATATTTCCTTGATATTGCAGTAAAAGGCACGATGAAAGAGAGCCTAAGACAATAAGGACAAAAAGAGGTGAATATGGAACAAATAGCCAAGAAATTACAGAAGAACAATTGATGACTTTTGTGATAAGTCATCAACTTGGTAATAAGTTATCAGGTCCATCGTCAGATGGAGGCAGTATGATAAAGTTGGAGTAGAAGTGTGACGACATCCCCAGATATGTCATCACAAAGTTGATAAGCTATCAAGAGCGTCGCCAGCCTAAAGTAAAGAATGGACATCAGTTGGAATCCATGATGACATTGGTGATAAATCATCAAAGTTCTGATAAGACATAAGGTTTTATCATCACACTAAATCATAGAATGTAAAATTTGAAGAGGATCTGGCGACATTCCTGATAAGGTGTCAGAACCCTGATAAGGCATCACGCATGTCATCGTCTATTCCGAGAAAAAGCTGTAACCTGTGATTTTGTTTCCATAATTAGCTTAAGTATTTAAGGACAAGTTTAGGTTTTCCTTAAGAGTTTGAGTCATCTAAGGGTTGAATTTTGGAAATTTTAATTCCAAATTCCCTTTAAGTTACAGCTATAAATAAAAGCTTTTAGGGTTTCATTAAAGGAGAGGAGAAATCTTAGACATCTTGAACTTAACGAACTTTAGTATCTCTCTCTCTCTAGTTTTGGATACATTGTCACCATTAACTTGTGATAGATTACTATTGCTTTTTGTGGAGTTATTTAGTGATTGAATTGAAGAAACAATTATTGCTTTTCATTGCTCTGTACGTTTATCTTTCAAATTATGAATTCAATTATGTGTTTTGTTCGTTACATCATGAGTTGATAAATTCCATTAACCTGAGTTATGGGATCTAGGGTTAGGTCTTGATGAGGTGCTAAGTATTTAAAATTCAAAAGGTGGTAGGATTTCTTGAGAATTCTGAAGTTTTAATTAACGTCTGTTGGTTGTAAATAGTAGACACACCTTCTTTGATTTTCTTGATAAAGAAATCAAATATAGTAGGAAGTGAATTATCAGTAGGGAATCAAAAATACTTTGTTTAATAATCAGCGCTGTAACAAGGTTGGTTAACCTGAGGTAAAATCTGGGCAGTAAATAGAAATTCCCTGAGTTCGAGAGGATTAGGGAATTAAACTCTTAAGTAGGCCGAGATACATTTAATCATAACATCGATAAAGATAGCTTGTTATCCTATCCACCGTGAGAATATTGAACCACTTTTAACATCTGATATTCACCGGAAGCACTAGTGAACATAATTCTGGTTATTTCATAAACTCTTGATAACAAACACTGAAACTAAAGTGACCAACAATTATTTGCTAATCATCAAAAACCCCCCATTTTATCTTTTGGTATCATTTGTTTGAATTTAACTTGTACCTTTTAGTTTCAAACTAGTTTAATCGCAACTCACATTGTTCCCTGTAGATTCAACCTCGACTCCAAATTATGTAAATATATTGACGACGACCGCCTTGCTCTAAATTGAAGTGTAAGTTGAGCGTTATAAAAAATGGTACCGTTGTCGGGGAACAATTTGGCATATTGAGTTGGTTTGGAATTTTAGACTACTTGCTTGAATTCAAACTTGTAAATATTTGTTTTTAGTTTTCTTTTATTTCTTATGTTAGGTAGATTTTTATTTTAGTTTACTTAATACACTGGTATCGTGGAATGAACATGATCTTGGTGGTTGGAAATCTTATCTTGATGATCCATGTCCGTATTGTGATGGACCTCACTTTTGACAAGATTGTAGATATGCTCCTCGAAGAGAGATGTGTGCACCATCTCCATCCTACCGTGAGTATGATTGCTCGTTATGTGGTGCTCAAGATAGACATTGGAGTGATTGCCCAAATGCCCCCTCCCCCGGTATGCTAATCTAAATTCTAGTTCTTCTTATGATATTGATAGGTCTTAAGGTCAAGAACAGGAAGAATGAAGCACTAGAAAGAGTGGCATTGAAGCTATGCTTCAACTAATGTTTAAGTGTGTGGACACAACAAATGATATCATACGTGATATACATTAAGACATAAGGGTAGATAATGAGGAAAGAAGAATGATAGAGGATATGGATATATAGGTCAAGCATTCAAAGCACTTTTTCACATTATATTTAGGTGATGTCTTGTCTATGGAATCATTTAACATAATGGACGAGTGTGAAGATGAGGAGCAAGAATCCAAAGTTGATGATGAGCTTGATGTTGGGCAACCCTCGGTGATTTCCCAACCATCCGAACCCTTTATGAATAAAGATGCTAAAGACAAGGAAATGGTACTATAATCAAAATAAGATATCAAGCACAATCCTTGTGAAGACTCTCATCCATTTCGGGGTAAAAATACTAATAGGGATGATACTCCAATATTGAGAGTTAGTCCTCATTTGAACCACTTTTCAACATTATGCTTGGTGGATGTGATGAAAGTCGAATCACCCAAGCAAGTAATGAATTTTGAAAATGAGGAGGAAGATTTTTACTATTTGGAGTTTGTCCTTCCAAAAGGGTATACTACAACCCCAATCTTGAAGGCCAAGAAGCTTAAAGATCAATGTCCATTTAGTGGCTATTTAATATTCTCACCATTGCCAAATAATCCCACACGAAAGTTCGATACAAAATTGGGCAAGCATTTTAAGTCTTCAAAGTGGCGTGATAGAACATTCCTCATCATGCCCTTATATTTTCCCAACACACCCCAAAGATGTATTGATCAAAATTTGGGTCAACGTTTCTAATCCTCCAAGTGGAGACATAAATAATTATCAACAAGGTACCTTGGTGAAGTTTGAGTAGTGAAGATAATTGAGTCGTGCCGCGATACTAAATTAGGCACTTCTTGTAAGGCAACCCAAGGTATTTTGTTGTCTGTATTCATATTATGTGATTGACATCAGATCTTTGGACCCGTGGTGCCAAAGGTATGTTCTAACTCTCTTGTTTTGGTTTGATGCATTGCAGACATTGCCTGATTTTAAGTTGAGGATGGGGCTACTTGTGGGTGTTGATGTCCTCCATGGGTTTTTGTTGTCGTGCCTCTTTTCCCTAGAGTTTTATTCCTAGTACAACCAACATATTTAGGTGTATTGTGTTTTGTTTTGTGATGTATTGTGGTTAACAAAGAGAAATACAAGTAATGAGGTAGTTAATATTTTTTGTGATTTTTGAGCACCTCTCCAAGTGTATATTTGTAATACTATGTGAATTGCATTCATTTGTGACCACAGTGCATCTTTTGGTTGCATTAGTTTTGGCAGCTTGATAATTAGTGCTAAATAATTGCACGAATCGGATAAGTAATGATGAGCAATATATTTGTGTGCCATGTGTGTGTGAGGTCTTACTCAGTTCCCTTAGTATGTGAATCCAGAACTTGCCCGGTTAGTTAGTATGTGAATCCAGAACTTGCCCGGTTAGTCTTGCCTTGGTTATAGGAGAAGGGATAGGAAATGATCATAGGCCAATTTTGATTGTAACCCGCTTTAATCCTAAATTACCTTATGAATGTGAATAATATCCCTTGATTTCTGATTTGAGCCTATATGCCTGTTTCTTTCTGTGAAACCTCTCACCTTTTTGTTTATATCATAATGAAACTTTTTTGGCCCTGGTCCTCCTTGGACACTGTGCACCTTGACTTAGGCAAATAGCCGAAGTTGAGGGGGGCTATCATATGGGTGCATGATTCAAAATGAGTATGAAGAGAGGTAGGATAAGAGAAAAATAAAAAGCCGGGTGTGGTGCAAAAAGAACATGAAAAGAAAAAGATGTTTAAAAGATCGAAAAAAATAATTTGGTTTTTGAAAAGATAGCACCCACCTTGAGCATGTGTGATCAATAAAAGAGAGAAAGAGAATAAGGTTAAGAAGTGAAACATCAAGAGGTCAGCGTAGTGTCAAGGAGGCGTAGTCACTTTAAATACCCTTGAATATCATACCATCCGCTAGTCTACATTACAAGCCAAGAAAAAGACCTATAGTGATCCTAGATGACCTGTCTAAAAACCTTGGTACTGACTATAAGGGCAAGCCTATGGAATTTGACGTACATTGAGTGGAACTTCATTATGAGAGTGAGTCTCGTGATTATTTCTATGTGTATATATATGATTTCTGATATGAGAGAAAAAGAGATCTCATTGCTGTGAGGGTACACAGGTTATGTTGCTAGTTACTAACTTGTTCGGATAGTGTGCTCTTGGTACATGTATGGTTGCTATTGCTGAATTTATTCCATATCTTGATTTCTGTGTGTTGCATAATTCTTTTTCAATAGTATACATAGTTGAGTTTGAATTAATTGACCTAGGAGAAGGTTAATTTATGTTGAGATGATATAGAAAATTGACTGCCAAATGTACTTTGTATTCTCTTAGGTATATTTTGGTTGCTTAAGGACAAGAAATTGTTTTAAGTTGAGGGTGTTGATGTGCTAGCATTTTGTTTGAACATTTAATACTTTTAACTTAGAATAATTGTAAGTTCTTAAGTAACTATCATTGTTTTTTATGATATTTCTTTGATATTGCAGTGAAAGGTAAGATGCAAGAGAACCTAAGACAATAAGGACAAAAAGAGGTGAATACGAAACAAATAGCAAAGAAATTACAGAAGAAAAGTTGATGACTTTTGTGTTAAGTCATCAACTTGGTGATAAGTTATCAGGTCCCTCATCATCTGGAGGCAATTTAATGAATTTAGAGTAAAAGTGTGACGGCATTCCCTGATATGTCGTCACAAAGTTGATAAGCTATCAAGAGCGTCGTCAGCCTAAAGTAGAGAATGGACTTCAACTGGAATCCGTGATGACATTGGTGATAAATCATCAAAGTTTTGATAAGCCATCAAGTTTCATCGTCAGCCTAAAGTATAGAATATCTAAATTAAAGAGGATCTGACAACATTCCGTATAAGGTGTCAGAACCCTGATCAGGCGTCACGCATGTTGTCATCTATTCTGATAAAAAGTTGTAACCTATGATTTTGTTTCCATAATTAGCCTAATTATTTAAGGACAAGTCTAGGTTTTCCTTAAGAGTTTGAGTCATCTAAGGGATGAATTTCAGAAATTTTAATTTTGAATTTCCTTTAAGTTACAGCTATAAATAACAGGTTCTAGGGTTTCATTAAAGGAGAGGAGAAATCTTAGACATCTTGAACTTCACAAACTTTAGTATTTCTCTCTCTAGTTTTGGATACACTATCACCATTAACTTGTGAGAGATTACTATTGCTTTTTGCGGAGTTATTTAGTGATTGAATCGAAGAAACAATTAATTTTTTCATTGCTTTGTAAGTTTATCTTTCAAATCATGATTTTAATTATTTGTTTCGTTCATTACATCATGAGTGGATAAACTCCATTAACCTGAGTTATGGTATCTAGGGTTAGGTCTTGATGAGGTGCTAGTATTTAAGATTCAAAAGGTGGTAGTATTTCATGATAATTCTGAAGTTTTAATTAACGTCTATTGGTTACAGACATTATACACACCTTCTTTGATTTGCTTGAGAAATAAATCAAATATAGTTGGAAGTGAGTTATCAATAGGGACTCGAAAATACTTCATTTAATAATTAGTGATGTAACATGGTTGGTTAACCTGAGGTAAAATCTGGGCAGTAAATAGAAATTCCCTAAGTCTGAGAGGATTAGGAAATTAAACGCTTAAGTAGGTCGAGAGACATTAAAGAATAACATCGATAAAGATAGCTTGTTATCCTACACACCACGAGAATCCTGAACCACTTTTAACATCTGTCATTTACTGGAAGCCCTAGTGACATTAATTCTGGTTGTTTCATAAACTCTTGATTACAAACACTGAAACTAAAGTGACCTACAATTATTTGCTGATCATCAAAAACACCCCATTTTATCTTTTTGTATTATTTGTTTGAATTTAACTTGTAGCTTTAGTTTCAAACTAGTTTAATCGCCACTCACATTGTTTCCCTGTGGATTCGACCCCAAATCCAAAGTTGGGTAATTTGTTGACGATGACCGCCTTGCACTAAATTGAAGTGTAAGTTTAGCGTTATCAAAAATAGTGCCGTTGTCAGGGAACAATTGGCGTATTGATTTGGTTTGGAATTTTAGCCTACTTGCTTGAATTCAAACTTGTAAATATTTGTTTTTAGTTTACTTTTATTTCTTGTGTTAGGTAGATTTTTATTTTATTTTACTTATTACTATGGCATCGTGGAATGAGCATGAGCTTGGTGGTTGGAAATCTTATCTTGATGATCCATGTCCATATTTTGATGGACCTTACTTTTGACAAGATTGTAGATATGCTTCCCGAAGAGAGATGTGTACACCATTTCTATCCTACCGGGAGTATAATTGTTCGTTATATGGTGGTCAAGATGGACATTGAAGTGATTGCCAAATGCCCCCTCCCCCCGGTATGCTAACACAAATTCTAGTTCTTCATATGATTTTGATAGGTCTTATGATCAAGAACAGAAAGAACAAAGCACCAAAAAGAGTGGCATTGAAGCTATGCTTCAACTAATGTTGGAGTGTGTAGACACAATAAATGATATCATACGTGATATACATCAAGACATAAGGGTAAATAATGAAGAAAGAAGAATGATAGAGGATATGGATATTGAGGTCAAGCATTCAAAGAACTTTTCCACATTTTGTTTAGATGATATCTTGTCTGTGGAATCATTTAACATAATGGACGAGTGTGAAGATGAGGAGCAAGAATCCGATATTGATGATGAGCTTGGTTTTGAGCAACTCTCGGTGATTTCCCAACCAACCAAACCATTTATGAATGAAAATGCCAAAGACGAAGAAATGGTACTAAAGTCAAAAGAAGAAATCAAGCACAATCCTTGTGAAGAATCTAGTCCATTTCGGGGTAAAAATACTAATAGGGATGCTACTCCAAAATTAATAGTTAGTCCTCATTCAAACCACTTTTCAACATTATGCTTGGTGGATGTGATGAAAGTAAAATTACCCAAGCAAACGATGAATTTTGAAAATGAGGAGGAAGATTCTTACATTTTGGAGTTTGTCCTTCCAAAAGGGTATACTACAACCCCAATCTTGAAGGCCAAGAAGATTAAAGATCGATGTCCATTTAGTGGCTGTTTAAGATTCTCACCGTTGCCAAATAATCCCACACAAAAGTTTGATGCAAAATTGGGCTAGCAGTTCAAGTCTTCAAAGTGGCGTGATAGAACATTCTTCATCATGCATAGAACATTCTTCATCATGCCCTCACATTTTCCCAACACACCCCGAAGATGTATTAATCAAAATTTGGGTGGACGTTTCAAATCCTCTAAGTGTAGGCATAAATAATTATCAACAAGGTATCTTGATGAAGCCTGAGTAGTCAAGATAACTGAGTGGTGCCATGACACTTAATTAGGCGCTTCTTGGGAGGCAACCCAAGGTATTTTGTTATTTATATTCGTATTATATGATTGACATTAGATCTTCACACCCGTGGTTCCACAAGTATGTTTCTAACTCTCTTGTTTTAGTTTTATGCATTGGGGACATTGCATGATTTTAAGTTGAGGATGGGGCTACTTGTGGGTGTCGATGTCCTCTGTAGGCTTTTGTTGTCGTGCCTCTATTTCTCTGGAGTCTTGTTCCTAGTAGATTCATCATGTTTAGGCATATTTTGATTTTTTTATGATGTGTTGTGATTAACTAGGAGAAATACAAGTAATGAGGTAGTTAATATGTTTTTTGATTTTTGAGCACCTCTCCAAGTGTCTATTTGTAATATTATGTGAATTGCATTTATTTGGGGCCACAGTGCATCTTTTGGTGGAGTTAGTTCTGGCAACTTGATAATCAGTGCTAAATAATTGCACGAACCAAATAAGTAATGATGTGTGATATTTTTGTATGCCATGTGTGTGTGAGGTCTTACTCAGTTCCCTTTGTGTGTGAATCCAGAACTTGTCCGGTTAGTATTGCCTTGGTTGTAGGATAGGGGTTAGGAAAGGATCATAGGCCATTTTTGATTGTAACCCACTTTCAGACTAAATGATCTTCCCAATCTGAATAATATCCCTTGATCCATGATTTGAGCCTATATGCCTGTTTCTTTCTGTGAAACCTTTCACTTCCCATTTACATCATAATGAACCTATTTTAGCCCTGGTCCTCCTTGGACACTATGCACCTTGACTTAGGCAAATAGCATAAGTTGAGGGTGGCTATCATAGGGGTGTATGATGCTAAATGAGTATGAAGAGAGGTAGAATAAGAGAAAAGAATAAAAAAGTTGGGTGTGGTACAAAAAGAATAAGAAAAGAAAAAGTTGTTTAAAAGATGAGAAAAAATAATTTAGTTTTTGAAAAGATAGCACCTACCTTGAGCATATGTGATCAATAAAAGAGAGGAAGAGAAAAAGTTTAAGAAGTGAAACCCCTAGAGGTTAGTGTAGTGTCAAGGAGGCATAGCCACTTTAAATACCCTTGATTATCATACAAGCCCCTAGCCTACATTACAAGCCAAGAAAAAGATCTATAGTGATCCTAGCTAACTTGTCTGAAAACCTTGGTACTGACTATAAGGGCAAGCCTATGGAATTTGACGTACATTGAGTGGAACTTCATTCTGAGAGTGAGTCTCGTGATTATCCCTATGTGTATATATATGATTTCTTATATGATAGATAAAAGGGATTTCTTTGCTTTGAGGGTACACAGGTTATGTTGCTAGTTGCTAACTTGTTCGAATACTGTGATCTTGGTACATGCATGGTTGATGTTGCTTAATTTATGTCATATCTTGATTTCTTTGTGTTACATTGTTGTTTTTCAATAGTATACACAGTTGATTTTTAATTGATTGACCTGGGAGAAGGTGAAGTTATGTTGAGATGATATAGAAAATTGACTGCCAAATGTACTTTGTATTCTCTTAGGTATATTTTGGTTGCTTAAGGACAAGAAATTGTTTTAAGTTGAGGGTGTTGATGTGCTAGCATTTTATTAGCACATTTAAAACTTTTAACTTGGAATAATTGCAAGTTATTAAGTAACTATCATTGTTTTTGATGATATTTCTTTGATATTGCAGTGAAACACAAGATACAAGAGAACCTAAGGCAGTAAGGACAAAAAGAGGTGAATATGGAACAAATAGCCAAGAAATTGCAGAAGAGCAGTTGATGACTTTTGTGATCAGTCATCAACTTGGTGATAAGTTATCAGGTCCATCGTCAACTGGAGGCAGTGTGATGAAGTTGGAGCAGAAGTGTGACGACATCCCTTGATATGTCATCACAAAGTTGATAAGCTATCAAGAGCATCGTCATCCTAAAGAAGAGAATGGACTTCAGCTGGAATCCGTGATGACATTAGTAATAAATCATCAAAGTTTTGATAAGCTGTCAAGTTTTGTTGCCAGCCTAAAGCAGAGAATGTCAAAATTAAAGTGGATCTGACGACATTCCTGAAAAGGAGTCAGAACCCTGATAAGGCATCACGCATGTCATCGTCTATTCCGAGAAAAAATTGTAACCTATGATTTTGTTTCCATATTCGCCTAAGTATTTATGGACAAGTCTAGGATTTCCTTAATCGTTTGAGTCATCTAAGGGAAGAATTTTGGAAATTTTAATTTCAAATTTCCTTTAAGTTACAGCTATAAATAACAGATTTTAGGGTTTCACTAAAGGAGAGGAGAAATCTTAGACATCTTAAACTTCACGAACTTTAGTATTTCTCGCTCTAGTTTTGGATACACTATCACCATTAACTTGTGAGAGATTACTATTGCTTTTTGTGGAGTTATTTAGTGATTGAATCGAAGAAACAATTATTTCTTTCATTGCTCTGTAAGTTTATCTTTCAAATTATGAATTCAATTATGTGTTTCGCTCGTTACATCATGAGTGGCTAAATTCTGTTAACCTGAGTTATGTGATCTAGGGTTAGGTCTTGATGAGGTGCTAAGTATTCAAGATTCAAAAGCTGGTAGGATTTTTTGATAATTCTAAAGTTTTCATTAACGTCTGTTGGTTGCAAACAATAGACACACCTTCTTTGATTTTCTTGAGAAAGAAATCAAATATAGTAGGAAGTGAATTATCAACAGGGACTCGGAAATACTTCATTTAATAATCAGCGCTATAACAAGGTTGTTTAACCTGAGGTAAAATTTGTTCCATAAATAGAAATTCCCTAAGTCCAGAAGAATTAGGGAATTAAACGCTTAAGTAGGTCGAAAGACATTTAAGCATAACATCGATAAAGATAGCTTGTAATCCTACCCACCATGAGAATCTTGAACCACTTTTAACATCTGTCATTTACCGAAAGCCCTAGTGAACATAATTCTGGTTATTTCATAAACTCTTTATTACAAACACTGAAACTAAAGTGACCAACAATTATTTGCTGATCATAAAAAAACCCCATTATCTTTTCGTATCATTTGTTTGAATTTAACTTGTAGCTTTAGTTTCAAACTAGTTTAATCGCCACTTACATTGTTCCCTGTGGATTCGACCCCGACTCTAAAGTTGGGTAAATATATTGAAGAGGACCGCCTTGCACTAAATTGAAGTGTAAGTTTGGCGTTATCAATGTGCTGCAACGGATCCTCGTGTGAAAGTCCATGAAATCGCCCCCCAGAATTCAATAATTACACCATATTTTGATTCAATTACCACTGACCTCCTGGGTCAGGCTTCTAAATGTTGTTAGTCCCATTGTTTGTAAGTGGGATTTCCACCTCATGAATAGGTCTTGCGGCTGGTTGAACATGAATGGCTGGAATAACCGGAACTGGAACATTTCCAACATTGGATCAAGAATATTAGGATCTCGTATTTCATCCATCTGACCCTATTGACTGACACATTGAGCTCTTAGTCTTTGATGAAAAATCAATTCCGATTCTGCAAAAGGCTCTACCAACTCTTTATCTCTAGCCAGTCCAGTATTTAGCTAAACCTGCAAAAATTCAGCCGCTAAGATCAAGTTGTTAACACTTAAACTTATTATCAAAAACAAAAAATTATGAAATTCACATATTATACTAGTCCCCGGCAACGACGCCAAAAACTTGTTGCGTCCCTACGCACACACAAGTGTATGTGATCGTACAAGTAGTATAAAGACTTAGACATTTAGATATCATTCCCACGAGGACTAATAAACTAGAAATTTAGTCAACTTTTAGTTTGAGATAAATTGGTATTAAGTGCTTGAGAGTATCTTGATAATTGTGAATTTATGAATAAAAATGTAAATTATTAAACAAGAAATAACTAGTGGTGACTAGAGAAAAGCAAGCAACGGTTGTAATCAATAATGATAATGATTCCAAGATTGAGGCATTTTGAACAATCATACAATGCTCTATTCTTATCACAGTCTAATTGGTTATCGGGTTGTTGATTCGTAAGGTTTATGCCACGATCTTGGTCTCCCGACCTTAAATCTTCTATCTATTAAATATTGTAGTTACAACTCCCACAGAGATACAACAATTCTTCTAAATTCATAAAGTTATCTTCTTGCAATGGAACCAAACAAGGCTTCTAGGTATATCCCTATCCTTGATGCTAATTAAAATCCCTTAATTTATAAAAAGATAAGAACCTTGCTCCCTAATTTCTTCATTCTATCCTACGATTCTCCTCCCAGATGCACATAAAAATATAGATTTATTCTAATGGTGGCCACTCATCAAAATAGTGAGTGCAAGAAATTAAGAACAACCCAGATGATAATCCAAAAAGAAACTATGAATGAGAATATAAATGAGTAATCATGTTCTTGGCCTCAACCCAGAATAGGGGTGTTTAACCACTCATGTTTGAATTCAATATCCAAAATAAGTAATTAATCATACCCAAAATAATTTATGAAGTAAAGAAGTTCAAAAGAAAAATTAAGAACCCTAAAAGAAAGAATTTTGTGCTTTTTTGCCGCTGCTATGCTTGCCAAAAAAACTCTGTAATTGTGCTCACGTGTTCCTTTTATACTAAGGAAAATTTCACCAGATCTGTACTCTTGACACGATGCATCACAAATCGCATTGTATCACAGAACGCGTTGCGTCCTTATCGCGTTGTTCAACTGGAATTCCACTTCCAAAATTAGGCTTAGTCCATGTTGTCACCACATGACGCGATGCGCTGACATCGCATCGTGTCATTGGAAGTTGCTCCTCAATATTCAACTATGTATCAAAAACTGAGGCATCGACGCAATGCATTGATATCGCGTCGATGGACTGGAATTTGCACATGGAATTTCTGCTAACTCAGAAAAATCACGCATTGACGCAATGTATTGACATCGCATCGATGCACTTAAAATTATTCTTCCATTTTTTTCTAAGGCACATAATGTTATCAGTTGATGCGATTCGTTGAGATCGCGTCGTGTCACTGGATTCTTCTCCATTTTCTTTCCTTCACCTCATCAATCCTCAGCACCTTTCTTTCTTATTTCCTATCGTGCATATCCATATGTTTTTGCCTTTGATTTGAATGGCCTTTTGCCTCATCATGATATGCATCCCATTTTCTTCCAAATCTATGGGAAATCAACCTTATTTTTTTAATCACATCGGTTAGCTATGAAACACAATTTAACAAGCAATTCAACATGTTTAACATACTTTTTATTCTCAAAACAAGTCTAAATATGGGTAAATAGCGGTGTTTAAACATATAAATACGCCCAAGATCAAGGGGCAGTCAGCTGCAATAAAAAAACATCATGCACTGGTAGCCCACACCATTTGCACTAGTAATTCTATAATATTCACATATAATATAGTGAAGCACCGTAAAGGAATACAAGTATACATTTATACCACATATAAGTAGAGCATAGAAGGACAACATAGACAAGAACATCAAGTACAAGAAACAGAAGATACAACAAAGGTATAAGTAACAAGTCAAGACAAAAATACGATCATATGACAAGCACAATAAAGTAAATACAATGAAAATAATAATGATGATGATGATGTAATGCACGAGGTCGTTGCACAACCTTCGAGACCATTACACAACTTTCATATACAACTACAGAGCTAAATATTCCAAATGCCGGACCCATGAGGGGCTTTGTCAACCCATATATAATTTATAGATTCGTATCTCCTCCCATGCAAATCCCTCGGGAGGATTTTATAAGATTTTACATTTTTTTTGATAAAAATTTGTTGCCAATGTTTCTTAGTATTTCCATGGTGGTACCATTATTTCATTAATAAGTATGAGGATGCAATTCTCACAACAAACCATAATGAGTATTTTCGTAACCAACCAATATACCATCACGTGAGCCAAATATCTACTCATTATTTCCAACCATTCATGAAATCAAACATGATTCAAATGCCAATAGAGTATGAATCCATCACAATACATAATTGGTACCACAATATGCTATTCATCAAACAAAACATAATTATTCTCATTTACTCAAGCTATCAACATCACATATGACCCCACAAGGTCATACATAGCTCATAATATCCAAATCCACCAATTATATCACATATAGGTCCCTACACAGGCCAAAGACATTAATATAACCATTTTCATGATTAGTTCCTACACCCTTAACATGCATTTTTTATCAACACTAACTACCCAGCCCAGTCTGAAAGAAGTTAAGCCATAACCTACCTTGAAGGCCGAAAACCGGTACACAATACTTTGATCCCGAAGCCCTACTCTTTATAGATGGACCTAAAATCAACTAAAACATGAAAATATTGAATCAACGTATTAAAAGAAAGCCAATGATATCTATATTTCCTATTTTCAAGTTGGGGTCATAACGGATCCTTGAAATGGATTTTTATAAAGAAGGGCAAAATCATAACTTTATTTTGAAAATATGTTCCCCAAAACTTTAGGAGTCTATAGCTGAATAACCAAGAGAAAGCAAGTAAAAAATAAGGTCTAAATCAAAGAAAAACAATTTTTAAACTTACAGGGTAAAATCTTTGAAATCCATTTAAAAATCAAGAATTAAAGTTGTTTTGAAGATAAAATTGAGGGAAAACTGATAGTTATAGGATTAGAAACTCATTCAAGTGAAAAAGAGTGAAATTGGGATTTAAATTGGAGAAATATCATTTTTAGGCCTTACGGGACAAAATACCCAAATTCTATACTTTAATCCATGATTAAATCAAGAATTTAATGTTGAAGATGGAAGAAATTAGCTGAAATAAGTGTAATGGAGCTTGCCTAAGCTTAGAAATGGAGAAAGTTGCTCAAAACCATAAAACCATAAGCCCCAAGTCTCAAAAATGGTGAAAAATAGCGAAAATAAGAATTTATAGATAGAGGCATCACGGTCACACACCATGAGTCCCAATAGCAATACCTCAATTGTCAGGAGTATCACGATTGTGGGCTAGGGTTACCATCGCGACACTTATCCTACACAATCTATCGCAATTGGAACAATAGCTCCAGGATTGCGGGTGTACCAGCTGAGTGGTGCACCAGCTCCCTTAGTTCAATTAGAGTCTCTACGGTCCCCTCGGGATCCATTCAAAATCTTGTGAACGTAAAACAGAATATGATACCCTAGAAAATCAATGTTACGGACTCAATGGCGATATCATAATTTTGTGAAAACGTCATTTTCATAAAGTTGACCCCCAAAATCCAAAATCACATCTTTTGAATTCGAGAGTCCAAATGAGACTTAAAATCCATAAAACCATACAAACTATGTTACTACCCTAAAATCGACGTTTCGAATCTGCTGGCACAATTCATTTTGATATCCGTTACTCAGATCAAAAAATGTCAACTGAAATCAACTGTAAGGATCTTAAAGCCACTAAAAACCACAAAATCGCAAAAATGGCACCAAAATGCATCGACAATCGTGCGAATCATCCCCTTCCCCAAAGATACCAGAAACAACCACGGAGAGGGGTAAAATACTCAAACCACACAAAACCCATATTGTACATATTTTATCAAAATTTAGGTTGTTATATTATCTACCACTAAAAATATAATTCGTCCTCGAACTAAAGACAAAAGATATACATGAATCAGCGAAGAGCTGAAGATAAGACTATGCATATCAGATTCAAACTCCCAAGTAGCCTCATATACAGGTCGATGCCTTCACTGGATCTTACTAATAGGAATAACTCTAGAGCACATCTGTCTAACATACCTAGCCAATATGGAGAGCGACTCCCCAACAAAAGACAACCTCTCATCTAACTAAATTGACTCTCCATGAATGGCATGAGACTCATTCGGAATGTAACCATAAAGCATGGAAATATGAAAATTGGATGAAAAGATGATAAAATTGGGGGCAAAGCTAACTCATAAGACATATCACCAACAGTCCAAAGAATATCAGATGGGCCAATATACTTGGGGCTAAGCTTACCCCTCTTCCCAAACCTCATCATACCCTTTATAGTTGAAACTCAAAGAAAAACAAGATCACCAACACCAAATCTCAAGGCCTCAAGTCAATGTTAGCATTGCAGTTCTTTCTATTCTAAGCCACTCGAAGACTATCCTGAATGATCCAAAATCTATCTAAAGACTCATAAAGCAAGTTCGTACCTCAAGGTCAACCTTAGAAACCTCAAACCAACCAACTGGAGAGTGAAAATACGTACTATATAAAGCCTTAATAGGATCCATATCGATGCTGAAATGGTAGCTATTTTTATACGTAAACTGTGCCAAGGCTAAATGCTGGATAGTCTGCTTTGAATGACCGTCAATTCGAGGATGAAATGATATGCTAAGTTAAACCTGAGTACCCAACTCATCCTAAAAAGTCTTCCAAAAATGAGGAGTAACCACAGAACCTTGATCTGAAATGATAGTCACAAGCACACCATGTAGTTGCATAATCTCTCAAATGTAGATATGAGACAACCTTCTAGCACTGAAAGAGACTTGAACTAGAAGGAAATAAGTCGACTTAGTTAATTGATCCACAATGACCAAAACACTATTAGATCCATGAGAAGTGTAAGGTAATCTTGTCATAAAATTCATAGTGATTTGTTCCCATTTCTACTTGGAAATAGGTAATATCTGAAGCAATCCACTAGGTCTCAAATGCTTGTCCTCTACTATCAGCAACAAGGAAAAAAGATACAAAATCCAATATAGCTTTCCTCTTACCACTCCACCAGTAATGTTATCTCAAGTTATGATACATCTTAGTCACTCCAGGATGGATGGAATACCTGTAATAATGGGCGTCCTCCAAAATCAATCTAATCCACACACTCACTCTCGACACACAAACTCGGCCCCCAATCCTCTAAAAACCCATAGAATCAGTGAGGCTTCCTTAGCCTCACCACTTAACATTTTCTTCTGAATCAACCTCAATCATACATCATCAAACTGATGAGCTCGAATCTACTCCTTTAAAAAAGATCTAACCTTCACATATGCCAAAACATACCCAGGTGTCAAAATATCAAACCTAACTATCTAGTTAGCCAAAGACTAAACCTCTAAGTCCAATGGCCTCTCCTAGGTCAAAAGATGCGCCAAGATACTCATGCTAGTCGACTTCCTGGTCAAGGCATCTAAAACTATATTAGCCTTTCCTAAATGATAATGAATTCTCAAGTCATAATCCTTAAGTAACTCAAGCAAACAATTCTGCCTTATATTAAGATCTCACTAGGTGAAGAAGTACTAAAGGCTATGATGGTCAAAGAAAATCTCACAATGGACTCTATACAAGTAGTACCTCCATAATTTCAAAGAAAAAATAACTCCATAAAACTCCAAATCTTAGGTAGGGTAATTCTTCTCATGAGGTTTTAACTACGAAGAAGCATACGCAATCATCTTACCCTCTTGTATAATGACAATACCTAACCCAACACCTGAAGCACCATAAAAAAAGGTAAATCTCATGCCCTTCTTGGAAAAAGTCAAGATAGGAGCTGAAGTCAACAAATCCTTAAGATTTTGAAAGCTTGCCTCACAAGCATCAAACCTCTGAAAGGAAATTTTCTTCTGAGTCAACTTGGTCAACAGAGCTGCGATATATGAAAAACCATCAACAAAACGTTGATAATAATCTTCCAAGCTAACAAAACTACAAATATCGGTGGACAAAGTAGGTCTATCCCAATCATGAACCAATGCAATCATCGTTGGATCAACCATAATACACTCCTTAGTCACAATATGAACCGAGTAAAAAATAGACTCCAACCAAAATAGATACTTGAAAAAATTGGCATAAAACTTCTCATCTCTCAATCTTTGAAGTACAACCACAAATGCTCCTCATGAACAGCCCACTTTTGGAATAAATCAAGATATCATCTATAAATACAATAACAAAGGAGTCGAGATACGATCGAAACACATGGTTCATAAACACTATGAATGTGGCTACGCATTGGTCAACCCAAAGGGCATGAATAAGAACTTATAATAAGTATATCGAGTCTAAAAAGCCATCTTTGGAATATCCATGAGGGGTTTGTCAACCCATATATAATCTATATATCCTTATCTCCTCCCTGGCACATCCCTCTGGGTGGATTTTATAAGATGTTACATTTTCTTTCATAAGAATATGTTTCCAATATTTCTTAGTATTTCCATATTGGTACTATTATTTCATGAATGAGTATGAGGATGCAATCTTCACAACCAGCCACAATAAGTATTTCCACAACCATCCAATGTACCATCACGCGAGTGAAATATACACTTATTATTTCCAACCATTCATAAAATCCAACATTATTCATATGCAAATAGAGTATGAATATATCATAATACACAATTGGTACTACTACATGCTTTTCATCAAATAAAAGGCAATTATTCTCATGCACATAGGCTATCAACATCACACAGGACCCCACACGGTCACACATAGCATATAACATACCAACTCCACCAATTACATAAAATATAGGCCCCCACATTGGCACAACACAATAATATAGCTATTTTTTTGGTTAGTTCCCACACCCTTAATATGTATTATGTATCAATGCTAACTACCCATCTCATTCTGAAAGAAGTTAAGCCCTACTCTTCATGAACTGACCCAAAATTAACTAAGACATCAAAATATAGATCTATGCATCAAAAGAAAGCCAACTATACCCATATTGCTTATTTTTAAGTCACAGTCAAAATAGACCCTTGAAATGAATTTTAAAAAAAGAAGGGTAAAATTGTAACTTTTTTCAAAAATATATTGCCCATATTTTTAAGAGTCTACATCTTAAAGCCCAAACGAAAATAAGTTAAAAATGATGTCTAAATAAAATAAAATTTATTTTTAAACTTTACTGGGTAAAATCTTTGAAATCTAATTAAAAATCAAGAATCAAAATTATTTTGAAGATGAAATTGAGAGAAAAATGATAATTATAGGATTAAAAACTCATTCATGTGAAAAGAGAGTGAAATTGGGGTTTAAATTGGAGGAATACCATTTTTAGGCCTTGCAGACCAAAATCTCCAAATTCCATACTTTAATCCATGTTTAAAACTAGAATTTAATGTTATAGAAAGAAAAAATTAGTTGAAATAGTGTAATGGAGCTTACCCAAGCTTAGAAATGAAGAAAGTTGCTCAAAACCACGAAACCCTAATCTTCAAGTCTAAAAAATAGTGAATACAAGTATTTATATATAAATGCATCAAGATCGTAGATCATGGGTCGTGATTGTAGCACCTCGACTATCAATGGAATTGCAATCATGGGAGGCAATAGCTCTATAATCGCGGGTATGATTGCGACACTTACCCTACTCACCCTATCATGATAGTGACAATAGCTCCACAATCGCGGGTGCACCAGTTGGGGACTCGATACAATTTGAGTCTCTGTTGGCCCTTCGAGATTTAACCAAAATCTCATAATGCAAACAAAATATGCTACCCTATCAAATTCAATGCTCCGGACTCTGGTGATATCAGAATTTTAAAAAAACATCACTTTCACAAAGTTGACCCCTAAAACCTAAAACCAAAACTTTCTAAACCAAGGGACAAAATGAGATTTAAAAGACATAAAACTACAACAGCTATGTTACCACTCTAAAATCAACGTTCCAAATTTGTAAACGTAGTCTATTTTGCCATTCATTACGTAGATCAAAAGATGTCAACTGAAATTAACTATATGACTCTCAAAGATGCCAAAACCACAAAATCACATAAATCACACTAAAATGCATCAGGAATCATGCCAATCATCTCCATACCCCAAAAATACCAAAACATAACCACGAAGAAGGGTAAAATAGTCAAATCATACAAAAACTTATATTTTACATATTTTATTAAAATTTAGGTCATTATATCATCCACCACTAAAAATGTAGTGCATGAAAATAATGTAGAATAAGGGAATGAGGACATACTTAGGACGCACTACCCCACTTAGAGGGTATCTCGACTACCGAAGGCAGTGGTGAAGGTATTGCACTACTATATGATGCACCCATAGCTATCTTAGCACGCCTCTCCCTATCAATATATGCAGTCTCTTGTGAATCATGAGTAGCGCTTTTCAGGGTCTGGTCAAATAGCAAGTTAGAATCTTGCAGGACCTCCTCTCTACCTTTATTAGTCCAAGCTAAAGGGACTATCCCCTCATCCTTCACAAACAAATCTAAATCTGTATGTCTATATAAAGGTGTCGACTTAACAACTGGAGGTATAAAAAGGGGATGGCTAGAATATAGTGAGTGTATCTTTGCCCGAAGATCGGTGCATCAATATCACTAAATTGGGTTAACACTCGACCCTCGAGTATCTATAAGGTCATGCACCTCAGCATGGAACTTTGACATCTCAACTCTATATGCAACTTAAAATTTATTCTCTGCCACCTCAAGTGTCATCCGAACTCAAGGATGGATTTGCCCATGCAACGATGCCACCTCGGCCTCAACATTCTCTAGCTGGTTGGTAGTAGCACGCTAAATGCTTACTAAGCCTTAGAAGAACTGCCATGATACTAAAATCATACCTATAGCAGCAGTTATAGTAGATGGGCGAGGGGCCACTACAAATTTCCCAATAGGCTCCAAAGTGGAAGATGGAACTGAAGTGGAAGTAGCTAGGGTCCCCTCACCCTGTATGCCCATTTCGGGGTCCTCTCTCTACTCCCCCATCTCAAAATCTATACTAATACCAACATCTCTTCAATGTCTATCAGTAGGATCCACAGAAACTTATGGTCCCTCAGAATGGACCAAAACCATTATCAAAGGCATATGAGTCCTCTGTTTAAGGATTGGGTTTGTCGGATCCTTGATCATACTATTCTAGGCCACGCCCATCACCTCTACTCTTGTATCAACACCTGGAACATCCAGCACACCGTCCTCATCCCATAGCATCGTGACAAGACAAAGAAAGGGTAGTGTAGACATATCACTAAAATCTCTCTTGTGAAGCTAGTGTCTGATAATGGCTTCAAAATCAATATCATAACCTGCCATCATGATCGTTATCAGTGCAGCTCCATTCCAAGTTAATAGGTTGTCCACAAAAGTTGAACAAAATATATAACAGACTAACAACCACTAGAACTTTGCAACGATGTTCAATGTCTCCTTCTTAATACACTTTGTCCTACTATCCAAGGGGCATTGGCACTAAGAGTTGAAATATAACTGGCGATCCATCTCACTATCTCTACTCTCTCTCTTTTGTGCTCTACCTCTTATATACCATATCTTTCATACACAAATTTCAACCTATAATCACACTCTACAGTAGACACAAGAGCTATATAATTTTGGCCAAAAAGAACTCAGTAGATAGCCTCCAATTAAATATCGACCATGACCCCTGTCAGAAGTATCTACTCTAACTAGGGTTACTTTTCTTCACTTGGGTCGGCCGTCCCAATCACAAATATCTCTCTCTCATAAATACTCTAGAGTCCCTCTACACAATACCTCGGGAATACCTTATTAGTAGGTTCAACTGAGAAGTGAGTAGGGTTAAAAGCCTGATCTGGATAAGCTGGTGGCTCGGTATCTGGTTCTGTCTACTGATGTGAATTTTGATCTGTACCCTCCTTAGAATAGGGTACTACTAATGATTGATCATGAACTGCTACCTCGAACTAATCTTATGATCCCCTCTCTGATTGGGGGTCCTGTGTAGCTGCCGTTGGAAGTGCCTCAAACTATACTTCCTCCTCCTTATCATTCTCTACCTCCTCAGATTGGGAAAAGTATGGAGGTGACATCCTAGTTGACTTTTTCCTCAGTCTGAGTACTATTATTCTAGTCTATGGCTGAGCTCTAGGCCGAATAGAAGTAGACCGTCTCCCCATTGTGAACGGTCTACAAGTGGTACGCCCATGGTAGCCTTAATTATAGTCCCTGCTATAACATATATCTGGCCTCTAGTCCATGGCCCCATCACTTTGGTTGGGGCTTCTCTTATCAAAGTAATCAGATACCCCTCTATTGATCCACTACTCTTGGGGGATTCATCCCATCGCCACGAAGGTCCAACCTTCTTCTTCGAAGCCCTTGGTGCAATGTGTACCTGAAGCACCAAGTGCTAGAGTCTGAAAGATAATGAGGGACCACAAAACATGAAGAAAAACTCACCATTTAAAAGCTTCAAATTTTCCCTAAGTTTTACATCCCTATAACTTAAACTCAGTCCAAATAAGTCCAATATTTTCACGTAAACCTAGAATCAAATTTTCAATGCAAAATCGATATACAAGAAGACTCTGGGGATTCCCCGACCTATTCAATTTCAACTTCCATTTAGGGCATGATCATCAAGTTAGAATTCTACAAAAATCCATTTATTTTCATTTGTAGGCTAATTCTAGGCTCCCATATATAAGCTTTTTGAGTTCCACATATTGTGCAAGAAGTTAAACACATCACCTTTCTTATTTCAATTTTATCACAATATACTATTATCAGGAGCCAAGAAGTATACCTTTTATTTCAAGAATCGAAAGTGACGATTGAAAAAGATTAAGAACCCTAGCTTTGATGCACAATACGTGCAATTTAGACAAGTTGGTACCGAGAAAAATTAGTCCTCTTGCCTTATCTAGAATTTGGAGGAAGTTGGTAAGCTTGAATCTTAGAGGGAAAGAGAAATTTTGAGGTTTTTTTAGGTTGAGAATTGGGTTTGAGTGTTTAAATAGCCCCATGGGGTCAGTTTTGGGTCGGGTTACGTTAGGGCAGGCCCATATTTTAAAGAGAAACTAGGCAAAAAAATAGGCCACTTATGGAACCACCTACGGACTATAGGTGGCACCTACAGGCCGTAGGTTCCCTCTGTAGGTGGGCATAATTTTCTTGACCATTTTTCTACTCTCTAGACTTGTTTTTCTGATATACATATTGAACTAATTACAAAATAATAAGTGATATTTACAACCTCATAAGTATGTTCATACGTTTAAGTAAGTCCAAAAAAATCAGCAAAATCCTCAAAGTTCCCTTTTAATATTCAATGCACACTTACCTGGGCCGAGTAGGACTTATGACCTTCATAAGTTGGTCACAAAGTCCCCTTACCTGGAATATTCTAAATGAACCAATGTATTACCATGTTCTGGATCGTTCCTCATGCTACTATACCTACAAAAATAATAAAAAAATAATGTGAACATTAAAATAATATGTTGGCCCCCACCCAACGCTTGATTTAATGTTGTGGCATGACATGGCTAAGTTGGTTACTTAGACGTCACCAACAAGACCATAGATTGCCTCCTATGCAGTGCTTGATTTAACATAAAAAAATAATGCGGGTACCTTAATTACTCAGAATTTATCTAGGTATCCATGGGAGTAGCCTCCAGGATCATCAAGACAGTGGATAAAAAACAACACCCCCATGTCGGTTGGATGCTTCATAGTTCTGCGGACGTTAAATGTGAATTCCTTATTATTAACTCTAAACTTGAGATCACCCTTCTCCATATCAACCATCGCTCTACTCGTGGCCATGAAAGGCCTTCCCAATTTGATGGGTATCTTAAAGGTAACCTCACTATAAAAAATGTCAAATTCATCCAAAGAAATAAAGTTATCAACTTTCACCAACACATCAAACAATATGCTGATGAGTTTCTTTACTGTGCGGTTTTCCATCAACAACCATATATCATCAGTTCTAGAAAGCTCAAACCTTACTATTTGAACACAGCCAGTGGCATCAAATTAATGTTGGCTCCCAAGTCACATAACACTCTGGAAAACCTAGACGTCCCAATGGTGAATGGAATCGTGAATGCTCTGAGATCGCCCTTCTTTTGGGTCAAGACTCAGAAGTGACTGCACTGTAATGGTGTAATTCACCAACATCCTCAAACTCATAGCAATCTTCTTTGTCACCAAATCTTTTATAAACCTAGCATATCTAGGCATCCGCTCCAAAGCATATAAAAGATGGAGGTTCAAGATCAACTCTTTTAACATATCAATGAATTTATTGAACTTCCCATCTTCCTTCTTATATTTCAATCTTTAAGGAAAAGGTGGGGGCGGTCATGGGATTTGCTTCACTAAAGGCTCATCGACCTTTGCCTTAACTTTATCCTTATCAACATTACCATCAATACCCGTCGCCTTATCCCAATTCATGACAAATGTCTTACTTACCACAGTACTATCATTCTTCGGCACATTAATAGTAGGAAATAGGGAATCAATAGTAGACTTACCACTCTAAGTGGTGATAGCTAGAGACTAACCATCATTGTTTGGGTTCTAGACTATTAGTGATGTCCAAGCTATACCTCCTCTCAGAAAATGATATAGTCGCTACCAAATATAGTAACCCAACAACGATTTGCATTGAATATTGAGGGAGTAAATGGAATCATGGCTTTCAACTATTGTAATCGATGGGCAGAACTGGAAAAGTAAATGGGGGCATTTGAATAGATATATCGAACGAGGAGAAAATATCAACTTCGATTGTAAACACTATTGGTGAACACTAGGATTATGTTCCACATAGATTCAAAAGTTTGTAAGCTTATCATGCTTTGTTGAACCAACCCGATACCTTGCATGCAGAATTGATAAGTTATGTACCTTCAACAGTCTTTTGGACGAGTAGAAGGATTTCACCCTATACTTTTTGAGTCTCAGGATGTTTCCTTACTAACCCTTATTTTGATCCCAGTTAACTATTACCTTTTGGGTCTTTAATTATTTAGATGAAACCTAACCATATTACTAAGATAAAACCTAGAAGCGTGGATCGACAGTTAAACTCCAAATTACCATTGTCTTTATCTTTTCCTAGTCACTACTCCTTTTTTGGAGTAGGTAGTAATAATTTAGGTGGGATCCTAATGTGTGACACCATTAAGAAAACTATTATATTGAAGATAAAGAAATACATGCATGCGTATTGGTTCAGAAGAACAATGGCATTTTCCCTACTTCATGAATCCAACAGGGTTTCCCCAACCCTAGTTATGAGTTTTTAGCCGCTCATGCTTGTGAATAAATAAAAAACAATCATGATTGAAAGCATAGATGAAATCACAATAATAAGAAGTGGAAAACCCACAACAATAATTGAATTAATCAACTGAAGTTAATACAATAGAATCCAAAGATCAAAATCTAATCTTGAAATCAAAATATGTTTGTGAGTATCAAAAGTGCATAACTCCTACTAAAAAGTACATAAAGGGTATTTATAGTACGTCAGAAAACCCTAAAATCAAAGATCGAATAAAATAGGAGAAAACAAGGTTGGTGGCCACTTATGGTCCCTACTTCTGCCCTAACCCTAGGCGCAGGTAGCACTTGGGGCCTGCAGGGTGGGACAAGTAACGACCGCAAGGGTTAAGACAAAAAATACTGTAGGTCAGCTCTCGAGATTTTGGACTTCTGGCATTTTCTTTGCCCATAAGTAGTCCACATGTACTACTTGCGGCCCACATAATGACTTAGCAAGCATCGGGAGTCATCTTTTCAGCTCTACTTTAATTCTCGAACATGCTTTGATTACGATCAAGTAAGAAAGTGTCTTGAATATCTATAATTGCTTCAATAAGTAGCCAAAAACACCTTTTTCATCTTTTTCACGAACTTACAACCAACTTATGATTTCCTGCAAAACATACCCAAAATGCATCATATCTAACAAAACAACCTCAGAAGCTTGCATATTTTTCTTGTTTTAAGTATCAAAAGTGCTATATTTCGATAGCACATCAACACCCTCAACTTAGAACGTTATCATGTCCTCAGGGAACAAACACAAAGAAATAAAAACAATTCTTAACAAGGAAAATATAAGTTATTCAAGGCAGTCAAAAGTCAACACTTTATGTTTAGAACACAACACCCCCTCTAAGCTAACTTTTCAAAACCAACTATTTATAAACATGAAGCATAATAGTTTAGACAATGGGATCAAGGTATAACATTACATTAGCAATAGAGAACAACTCATATGTACAAGTTACACTACCCAAAATAAGAAAATAGCTGGCAATATGACTCGTGTTCCCTAATAACAAAGATGTTCCGCTCATTCATATGAAACCATGCATGTCAATACAGGGAGAATATAGAGACACTCACACTTAGAAGAGAAGTTCCAATCAGTGTGCATAAAATACCATAAACTTTCTCTTATTTTCTTTACCTTAGTATTAAGATAGTCAAGTTAGGATCACTATAGGACTTTTGTTGGCTTGTAATGTAGGCTTGGGGGTTTGTATGGCACATATGGACATATCAAGTGACTAAACCTCCTTGGCACTACACTAACCTTGGGGTCTAACTTACTAGCCCATTTTCTTTTTATTCCACCCTTATTTTTCCCTTTTTATTCTTTATTATGCATTCAGGTCGGGTATGGTCTTTTATTCTTTCTTTATTATACACAATTTTTCTTTTTTTTTCTTTTTCTTCCACACCCAACCTGACTAACTTGTTCTCTTATTTTACCCTTCTACATACCCACTTTACACTATACACCGCTATGATAGCCACCCTCAATTTAGGCATTTTACCTGAGTTGAGGTGTATAATGTCTAAGAAGGACCAGGGCTAAAAAAGGTTCATTAGAATATAAATGGAAAAAAGGATAGGTGAAACAAGAAAAATAGACTATAATTCTCAAAACAGGGACCAAGAGATATACCTCACACATAGGAGGTCATTTAGGCTAAAAGTGGACTCAACTAAAAAACGACCTATGATTTTTTCCTAACCGACTATCCTACAACCTAGGCAAGACTAATAGGGAAAGTTCTGGATTTAACCCACAAAGGGAACTGAGTAGCATCACACACACACATGGCACAGAGTCAATATTACAAGATACTACCTTCCGGTTCATACAATTGTTAGCAAGTGATTATCATGTCCCTAATTCTAATGCCATAACAAGATCCTTAAAGTTCACATGTATATACATTCACACAGTTCTAAAACACAAATTTTAGAGGGGTGTCATTTTTCTCAAAGATCAATAAAAACATGATAACTGCCCTAAATACTTGAAAATATCCTAATTACACAAAAACTTAATATAAAAAAAACACAATACAATAAAAATTTTACTAGACAAGCTAGTTCTACAACCATACCACGACTAACAAAAAAGACACAACAACAAAAACCCGCAGTAGCTATGGTACATCCCACCCCCAATTAATAAACTGTGCAGTGTTCTGATAACGCTCAACTTACACGTTAATTTAAGTGCAAGCCAGTCATTGTCAATATATTTAACCAACTTTGGAGTCAGGGTCGATTCCACAAAGAACAATATGACTGCTGCTCAAATTAATTCTAAATGATTGATACAAGTAAAATTCAAACAAATGGTACAAAAAAATAAAATAGGGAGATGGATTCCTACCCTAATGTTTCTTTTTAGTTTTTTCTAGTATAAATTTGGGGCTAGGAATAATCAGAGTTTAACAATTATGCACGAAAGTTTGGACTATGCATTACTAAGGGAGTGATATGTGGGAGTTATTAATCAACATCAATTTAGTAAATAGAATATGGGTAGGCGTGGTTATAGATTTTGATGCTTGTCTTTCGAAAAAACACCAAAATTTCACCCATCGATTCTTTTGAATACCTACTAGGTGTGTTCAACAGTTGGTAACCACACCCTTCATCTAGACATCCCTATTTCTAGGATGATGCCCATGGCATAGTTAACCTAAAATTCACCCTTATGTTTAAGATAGTGAAAATTTAGAAAACTACACATGTAATTGACTATCATTGCTTTGGTCTCCATAACCCTCTTTCGAGGATGATATGGATTCCTATAGTTCACCCAAAACCCTTTTTTCAAAGATGGGCTTAAACTATCTAGAGCTTGGAGCTTTCACTTCTCAAACCCATGTGGTTATTTGAGGATTTCACCCATCAAGTCCCAACAAAAGTAGCAAAGTAATAATAAAACCCATAAACATGAACTACTAAATAGATGATAACAATAACAACCCACAAACACTTCAAACCCTTATTCACATATAACCCTAAGAGGGAGATTTAGCTACACATAAGATAAATAAGCATAGATATACCCATAATTTCCATTGAAATGAATTGTTGAAGAATCAAGCAAATGTTACTTTAAACTTGGCTCTCCCACAATATCAATAATGGAAGTGAGAAAATCTTCCACTTAGAAAGTCTCCAATGTATTCTTCTCCCAAAATTTATACAATATTTCCTTCTGAAGAAATGGAGGCTATGAACTAAAAAATACTAAACCTAAAAAATTTAGGAAGATGGAATTGTTGTTGAATGATAGGGTTTGAGTCATTTTTGTCAAGTTGGGATCAGCACGTGCAATTATAGTTTTCCTCTTTGGTTGAAATCCATTGCTAGGCCTCGATCGCGCAGGGTTGGCTACAACCGCAGCTATGCGGCCACGGTTTACCTCTGCAACCATGATTAATTGACCATTCTTCACTGTCGTAACCGTGGTACCTAAGGCTCTTCTATTTCAGGTCTTCAACTACATTTTCTTTCCTTTTTTTTATTATTTTGAGCTCCAATCCTCATCTTTCCATCCCTTTAAATCTATGGATGCAAGAAATGGATATTAGTGCATCTAATCATAATATGTCTCATTTATTCATCCATAACAAGGTAATGTGCATGAATAATAAGTGCGATCGAGTGGTAAACTCACCACTCATCAATACCCCCAACTTAAAGTGTTTTCTTGTCCTTAAGCAACGCTACCTCTTATCACGAGACACAATTATTTAAGACCAACATTTATGCCTTAAAGGTCATAATGACCTCAACTTTAATAGAAACCCCAAGTAGTTCATTGCACCTGTGCTAAGCTACTTTCACTACACCCCTCCTTATAAGGTGTACTATCAAAAGATGCATAAGACTTTAAAGAGAGACTAAGCAACAACAATCAGTACTCTATAGGTGGCTCCATTTTTACATTAATTAAGCTATACTCCATTTGCCTCATTGCTTGGGAGCTGACAAAAATCAGCCATGTCAAATTATTTCACATACCGACCTCACAAGAAAGAGAATTTCACACACCAAATTAACAAATATGCAACAAGGAATTTTAAGTATAAAACTCTCCCCTTCACAAAAGAAATCACAATGCAACAAGTGTCATACCATAGGCTTATTCAATCGCAACTACAAAGAAAGTAAATGGTCAGAGATCTCAAAGGAATTTCTAACCCTTTAAGCCTGTCATCACTTTCAGAAGTCATTATAGCGCAAATCATGCTAAGATAAAGAGGAATAACCATGTCATGAACATATTAAAACACGAAGTAATACTTCCCTATACAAACAAAATATGAAATCTCTATACACGCTGGTACACTAGTCTGACAAAGCCTTTACTACATAGGACTGAGGAGCCATTGGGACAGATCCCCAACTGACTCGTACTGAACTGAATGCCATATGGTTTAAACATCAATCACTTTAGAAATCATATATATCCATTCAAAAGATGAATTTAGGCTTAATAAATGATTGGGGTATTACAATATCTCCCCCTTGGACATATTCGTCCTTGACTATTTCCAGATAGGCCAAAAGCAAGAGAAAATGAGGACGTATAGCTGGAACAACTCACATTTAAGGGCTCACTTTACTCTAATCTTTTAAGTACTTCCCCAATTGCATGAACCATAGAGAGAATAACCATATAGTTGAATACATTAGATTAGAAGGAAACTGAATTAAGGGAATAATACCTTCAACTTGATTCAAACTCATGGAGAAAATATGAGGGTAACTGGCTCACATATCTACTTTTGCTTCCCAAGTGGTACCTTCGACTGGTTGATTTCGCCATAGAACTTTAACTAAGGGAACTTCCTTGTTCCTCAGTCTACGAACTTGATAATCTAGAATTTCAATCAAGGTTTCTTCATATGAAAGGCTATCCAGAACATCACAACCTTCTATCAGATCAATAATAACAGAGTCTCCAATATGCTTCTTGAGCATAGAAACATGAAACACAGGATGGACAGCTGACAACTCTGCAAACAACTCAATCTCATAAGCTGCTTTCCCAGCATGATTCAAAACTCTATAAGGGCCAACATAACTGGGACTCAGCTTTCCTTTCTTTCCAAATCTTTCCACCCCTATCATGGGTGAAATTTTCAAGTACACCATATCACTAACTTTAAACTCAAAAGCTCTTCTTCTCATATCTGCTTACGACTTCTAACGACTATGGGCTATCTTTAACCTCTCCCAAATTAACTTAACTTTCTCCATAGCGTCAAATACAATATCAGGTCCAACCATAGTAGCTCACTCACTTTGAACTAACCTATGGGCAATCTATATCTTCTCCCATACAAAGTTTCAAATGGAGCCATTCCAATGCTAGCATAAAAACTATTGTTGTAAGAAAATTCAATCAACGTAAATTTTCATCCCAACTTCCTTTGAAATTAAGAACACAAGACCTTAACATATCCTCCAAAGTCTGGATAGTCCTCTCAGCCTGACCATCTGTCTGTGAATAAAAAGTAGAGCTAAGATAAAATTGGGTGCCAAGACCCTTCTGAAAGGTTCTCTAAAACTGAAAAGTAAACTGAGTACCTCTATCGGAGATGATAGTTAATGGAACTCCATGCAACCTGACTAACTCTCGAATATATAGCTTAGCATAGTCCTCCGCGGTGAAGGATGTATGTACTTGTAGGAAATGTGCTAACTTAGTCAACCTATCTACAACGACCCAAATAAAATCATAACAACAATGAGAGAGAGGTAAACTGGTCATGAAATCCATATTCACCACTTCCTACTTCCAAGTAGGAATGTTAAATTCTTGCATCACACCACCAGGTCTCTGGTGCTCTAGCTTCACCTGTAGGCGTACTTTTCTACAAACTTTGCTATATCCTTTTTCATACCATTCCACCAATAAATTTCCTGCAAATAGCGGTACATCTTGGTAGCACTGAGATAAATAGAATACCGCGTGCTATGCTCCTCAGCCATAATTCTATGCCTCAGATCATCAACATCAGGAACACACAATCTATTCTGAAATCTCAATACATAGTCTCCCCGTTAGGAGAAAACTTCCACCTTTTGGTCTTTAACTGATTCTTTCAGTTTGACCAAACGAGAATTCGTATCCTGCTTCTCCTTCACTTTTGAAACTAGGGAAGATTCAGAACTACGTTGAGTCAAGAAATCTAACACCTAACCTAGCCAAATGATGAACTTCATGGGCTAAGTCCCTCTTATCTTCTTCAACATGTGAAAAATTCCCTTTTGAAAAAGCTGAAATTCGCTGATCGGGGCCTGTAATAGTCGATCTGATGGTCCGTAAGGTCTCCTGACGGTCCACCAGATCGACCATAAATCGAGTTCCAAACTTGAAATATTCTACCTTGATGTAATGGTCCATCAGGAAACTAATGCTCCACCAACTCATCCGTCACTCGAGGGAAAGAAATGAGACATTCTGTCTCGACCTGATGAACCCCTTGATGGTCCATAAACTTTTTGACGGTCCACCATCTTGGCCATCACACGGTGGCCAAGAAGAGGGGTCACTACCTTGGATTGACGGGATACTTGATGGTCCATCAAGGACCTGACGGTCTGCCAGGTCGACCGTCATACCTAGGCGATCCGATATCACTGAGTAAAATAGCTATAACTCCCTCGTCTGAAGTCAGATTTCAACAAATTGGTATCGATTGAAAGCTTATTCAATGCTCTACATGAAAAAAAGTATAAACTAGAGAAATACAATATGGTTTAAACATAAATCACTTTAAAGGTCATATATTTCCACTCAAAAAATAGATTTAGGCATTAGAAATGATCAGGGTATTACATGAAGTTAGATGGTCTTTTAAACTAAATTGACCACAATCACGGTCCTAGGTTCATGATTTTGGTCATGCAAATTTTGAGATCATGGTGGTACAGTTGCGGTTGTAATAACTGAGACCAAACAACTTGGTTTTCTGTAGTTCCTGCTCAGCCCAAACTTGCCAATTTCACATATTTCTTTCTAAACTTCGATCAAAATGCCTCGTAGAACCAAATTTTAGGGATTATGTATGCACAAAAATAAAAAAACAAAATCTACCATAGCATGTATAATTAAAAGGATTTGTGCCACCTTTCGTGGCGTGATGTGTTGCCTCCAATTGAATGCTTAGTTTAATATCGTAGAACGATCCCTCCTCTCCTTGTTTTCATGTCCCACTTAGAAAATTTAAATCTTCATCCCAAATTTCATTTAATATGCAATGAGAGGAATAGGGATAGAAGATTTAAATTTTCCAAGATAAAACTTGGAAAATGTAAGGGAATGGTGAGCAAACCTCGATCTCACTAGTTTGAAGACTTGAACCTTTTACCCAAATTTACATCAATATTTTTTATTAGCTCCATGGATAAAAGGGTGTACATCAATAGGCCATTCCTTTTTAATCAGAAATTAAACTCCTTGGCCTTTGATAGATGGGGTTCAATGTGCTCCCTAGAAGTTTCAAACTCCAAAATATAAGAGTCGGAGTCTGCCTCCCTATAATATTCCATTTGTTTAAAGGGGTGGATCCTCATCATATGCTCTAAGATTAATGTTGAAAGGTGGGTTAAATGAGTTCTAACACCTAAGTTTGGGTTAGCCTCCTTTGAAGCATCGCCGCCTCGAAATGAACTATAGTCATTATAAGAGTTTTGCGTTAATTTTTCTTTTGACTCTAGCATCATTTCTTTTATTTTGGCCTCTCCTTCCATATATGATATGGATGATTGGGAATCTACCGAGGAGTCTTAGCTACCAAGCTCATCATTATATCTGGGTTTCTCTTCTTGATAAACCTCCTCTTGATTAATAGGCATGGTAATGATAGTTTCAAACTTTTCTTCTTCGCCCATTATCTCTTTCTTGACACTTGTCCAATCTTGATGTATGTGCTCTATATTCTCCCCCATTTTATCTAATCGATCCAAAATAGCTTGTAATCTTGGGTTATAGCTATTGAACTCAGTATCATGCTCTTTCTTCTTCTCTTCATGATAGCTAACAATCTCACAAAAAAAATCGTAACTTGGTTAGTATAATAAAGGGAGGGGGCACATGGACAATCACTCTAATGTCCACCTCGACCACTACATAAGGAGCACCTATACTCCCGATAGGATTGAGATGGTTAATCCATCTCTCTCTAAAGGAGCATAGTCATAATCTCTCATGAAATATGGTATGTCGTAATATGAACATGGATCATTAAGATAGGACTTCCAATTATCAACATCATATTTGTCGAAAGATGCCATAGAGAAAGTAAAATAAAATAAAATTAAAATCTACCTACAAAAGAAAATTACAAACAAATATATACAAACATGATATCAAGAAAGTAACTAAAATTCCAAACTAACTTAATACACCAAATTGTTCCCCTACAATGATGCTATTTTTAATAACGCTTTTTCAACTAATACGTCAATTTAAGTGCAAGACGGTCATCATCAATATATTTACCAAATGTTGGAGTCGGGGTTGAATCCATGAGGAACAATGTGAGTGGCGATCATATTAATTTGAAATGATAGATACAAGTTAAATTCAAATAAATGGTACAAAAATTGTAATACCCCACACTTTTTCTAGCTTAAAACCATCCCTAGAATGTCAAAGATTTACTTCAAAGATGAATACCTTTTATTTTATGTGGTATATTCCATATTTATACTTTCTGTTTAGAAGTTTAAAGAGGTTATTTTGCTCAATTCCCAAGCCCCCAATCCATCCAAACATAATATTTAAGCCTATTTTAAGCACTTTAGGCCCAATTTCATCCATTCTCTCTCAAAGCAAAACCCTAAAGCTCACAAGTTTCTTTTCCAAGAAATCCTCCATAGATTCTCCAAGAAAGCTCCAAATTGAAGATTTCCAAGGCAAGATAATCAAGACTAAATCTTCAAGAACTCAAACAAGAATTCATTGATCAAGTTTCTTCATCTAATCTTCAATTAAGGTATGTGGGTCTTTACAACAAGGATAATTCGTTCATCCTCGTGCCCAAAACTTATTTTAATTATAAATTTACTCAAATTTATGTGATTTCTCATGAAATTGAAGTTGGGGTTTATACCTAATATTGCTATTTATAAGATTATGGGATTTCAATTTATTTAGAAGTTGAGTTGCATGTTTATGTTCATATTTTCATGCATATTGCAAAAATTTACAGATTTTAAGTTGATTTATAAATGTTTACATTGCCAAGCATGAAAATTATGATATTTTAACATGAGTTTAATGCAGTGGTCATTAAGACCTAATTAAAGATTTCTATTTCAAGATTTGTTGTGCTATAATCACCCTATGATAACATTCCTTTTCAGATTATTGATAAAGATTTGACCTTTTGGTCTCAGAATAGCTATGAAATCTGCTTTACAGATTTAGATTATAGATTTAGCTTTACATATATACTGTTGGTTTTCATTATAAGCCATTATACTATTTTAAAGTGGATTTCCATTAGAATGAGCAGACAGATTTAGTGGGAGTAGTATTTAGCTCTGAGTTGGGTACATTACTACGGTTTCATACCCCATAACTACGTGCCAACATATGATATAGATTGTTCCCTCTTCTACGTGGATGATTGATATGTGATTACTTGTATTGGTTATACTCCCTGGCAAGAGTATGACTCCTCTCCCCAATATAAGGATTTCTCCTTGGAGGGGCAAGAACGTTGGATTCCATGAATGCTCACATAGTTTATGTCAGTTATAAGAGCCACCCATGCACAATAAATTTTTGGATTTCTAAACCTGTAAGATAAAGTGTTTTTCCTACATTTTAATAGTAAGGATTTTCAAAAAACTAAGTGTAAAGGATCACAATGTACTCAGATTATGCTTTATAGATAGATAACAGTTACATACTTCAGCTTTTAGATTTTAAATTTTAGAAGTGAGCTCTTTCTATATTTAGACAGTATGATTTATAGAAAGAATACCAACACAACTTTCAGAACTAAATATTATGACTCACTAGATTTATAAAGTATGATTGATTTATTATTCATAATTATAGTATTTCAGATATTCCAGCTTATGTAAGTCATTTACATTTAGCATGCATTTTTTTTATAAATTATGATGATGAGATGATGTATTACTTATGCATTCACCCCTATATATTCAGTACATCCTCATAGTACTGATCCACATATATGTCTATGTGCTACATTGTCTCATAATGTAGGTATCGGTTCAGTTGTAGCACAAATACCATATTCAGATAGTTTGTAGTTTCCAGTCAGCGGGTGATGAGTCGTATTGATTCAAGGTCTTGAGTCACTCATATAGTTTGAGTAGTATTGTATTTTCTTTATTCAGTCATATCGATTAAGGATATTAGGGGTCATGTCCCGGCTACCTAGAGTCAATACTAGTAGAGGCTTTATAGATAGTCAATAAAGTTAATGTATTTGATTCCAGTATTGTTTTATAAAAGTAGAGTTGTAATTATTTTAATTTAGTTCTATATTGATCATATTGAAAAAAAGTCATATTTTGCATATTTCATTTAGATTTATGTATCTTATCAGTTTATTATAAGTTATGCCAGTAGAAGGGTTAGCTTAGAATCACTTGTGGTCCTAAGCACTGTGTGATGTCTTGAGACCATTTTTGGGTCATTATAAACTTGGTATCAGAGCATAGATTTCAAGTGTCCTAGGGTGTTTATGAAGCCGTGTCTAGTAGAGTCTTGCAAAATGGTACGGAGACGTCTGTACTTTTCTTTAAGAGGCTACAAAGTATTTAAGAAAAGTTTCCCTCCTTTCATACTCTAGATCGTGCAATAAAGTTTTTCTCTCATAAATTCTTGTCTACTCGTGTGTTACCCCAAAAGAATTCTTCATCTATGACTTATCCTTGAGATAACATGATTAGCAAGTTCCAGCTCCTCCCTAAATAATGCTCTCAATTTTACCAGCAGAGTCTTCAAAAGTCATACCAGGGGCTTAAGAAGAGCTCCCTTGTGAGTTAAGTTCCTTAAGTTGAAAGTTTATGTTCTCATCTTTATAATTTTATTAGTTGAGACAGGATTAGATAAGTATTCAGATTTCCCATTGGCCCTATCAATACAGATAGTGCTCATAAAAGGAGATAGTATAAACCTAGACTATTAAATATAGTGTGCATTCATGGGATATTATAAACTTTAGTGTTATAATCTATGAATAGTAGAAACTTATTATTGTTAGAAATATGGGTATAAAAGAGTAGTGACAAGAAAAGCGGGAATGATGATTGATAGAGAGTATAGAGATAAAGTCATGCATATTGTCGAGATGTGTAGAGGTAATAGTTCTTTTTGTGTTAGTTTAATAGAGGTAGAGAAGGGGTTATTAGTCAAGGATAATTGTTGTTTGTTTGATGTACGTAAGGAGTTATTAATTATATTTGTTGTGCTAGAAAAGTATAGGATAATAATAAAGTATTTGGTGGTTTAGTATCATTAATTTGGGCTTTCCTTGAGGTTACAAAAAGTAATTTAGTTGAAATCTATAGAGCTATGATCGTAATTTAGGTGTATATATGGGTAAATAGTAGTGATGTGTAGAAGTAGTATCTGCTAATGGATTATAATAAGATAGGTCATTTTAACTTACCACTATTATTATGAAGTTCTAGTAGACTAGTGTTTCTTAATATTTTATTTTATAGCTTCCAAGTGATAATAGTATATAAGGTGTGTTGTTAAATTATGTTTACCAGTAGACATTAAGTTTGAACAATTGTTGGTCATCGAGGTGGATGTAATGATTTACTTCGTTAGTGGTGCCAGTTATTGTAAGTGATCTAGTAGGCTTGAACAGTATGTACAATAGATTTAGTCCATTTTCATAATTAAGTATGATGTTGTATGAATGATGAAGAAGTATGCTTAAGGTGATATAGGTTTGCTTTAATTTCTAAGGTTATTATGTGTTTTATGTGGTTGGTAGTACTGTTCAGTTGCTAAGTGAAAGAAGACTAGTTAGATGGTATATGGTGTTCTAAATAGCTAAGTTAAGGAGTTTGGATTGATGATGTTGAGTCTTCTTGACATGATCTTGATTCTCATGGTTTATAAAAATAAGTTTAGAGATGCAATATTAGTAGGCTATGGCGGAAGCAATATGGTTTACTAAAGGTTGAAGATATTCGTGTTAAGTGTTAGAATCTAAGTTTTAATCTTTGAAGATTGAGCGAATAAAAATGAGAGTTGAAGCTTTAGAAGGTGTGAACTTAGGATGTGGTGATACTCATGAAGATTCTAAGTTAGTAAGTGTTCAAGATATTATATGATGATTAGTGGGGCTATAGAAATATAGAGTCATACCTCGGAAGGAAATTTTAGAAGTGAGTTTTACACTTTCAGGTGTAGTCTTTCAGAGTAAGTTTATTTTTGCGTGTATTATTGTATTCGAGACTCTAGAGTACCACGAGTGTAGTTTGGTTTAGACTTTAGTGTGGGGTTTCACAGGCTTAGAGTGATGGACTAAACCTAAGGGAGAGATGATAGAATGAGTAACAAAGTCAGACTTCTTGATTATAATAGTGATCCCAGTGTAGTGATCTCATCATAAGGTGAGAATGAGGCTCAACCCATTCTAATTTTAGTATTGGTATTTCAGGTATCCCAATATCTGCTCATGCCTTACGTGTTAGTTCTATGATCATAGTTCATGTTCATGCATTTAATAGAAAATCATGTACTCTTCGAGTTCTTAGTATGAGGAGTTCCAGTTCATTCAGCAGCCAAAATCATATTCCATAAAGTTATGAACTCAAAAATTCAAGTCATGCAGCTCATGACTCATGCACTTATGCTTTACAGTATGTTCAGCTTCTGTACTCAGGCAACACTCTTAGAGATCAGTGAAATTCAGATCTATATCATGTATATCCTCAGATTAGATATCTGTAATAAAGCCATGTCGTGAACACTCTTTTCCCTAGGCCTCGGTAAAGTGTTAAGCTATGCTTGGTATCCCTTCATGTTTTAGGCCCAGGTATTCCAACCATTCAGTGACCTTCCCTTATGTCAAGATAGTGATGTTGAACAGTTGCATAGATGGGAGAGAGTAAATGTGTTATGTTGGGAAAGATGATTGTATACTATTCTTATGTAAGTCTATAAATGAATAAATATTGAGGTGAAGCTTTTTATGTATGGCTTGGTTAGTTGAGAATATTTTATGTGTGTCTTCCTAAGAATCGAATAGTGCATGGAAGTTTTTATGATCGAGGTATTAGAGAATATGAGAAAGATACTCTTATGGGTATTTGTTTAAAAGTGCATATGTGGTTATACAGATAGGCTTGAACGTCATGTTGGTGTATAAGATGATAGGTGTGTTGTGCATTAATGAATTTCTAGTAAGAGGCTGAATTTAGTTATTAAAGTGATAAGAAGAATCATCCTAGAGTGAGTAGTTATTACAATGCTTGGGGTATTGAATCCATGGTTCAGACTAGTATTATGGTGTTATGTGCAGTACCTCGTGATTCCGACTTAGGCTTGACCATGATAAGAGGATTCATTTCAGTTTAGACTTTAGTAGATGGATTTATCAATGCCCATGTGAGAATTATATGTTGAATCAAGCGAGTATGGTATTTGAGAGGAATAGTATTATTGAGGGAGTTTATGAGAAATGTTGCTAAGCTTGAAATTAAGAAGTTGCATTGCCTACGGCCTAGTAATTCTATCCTAGCTTATGATTTATAGATCTATGTTCCATGCTATAGAGTGGTATCAATGTTGTGATTTCTTATTCAGATGTTTTGTTCAGATCATGTCCAAAGTTCTTTACTCCCTAAAAGCATTAGAAATTTCATAGAAGAGTGATGGAGAAATACTCCATCTGAGTATGAGTGTTCGGTATGATTCAGTCCGTATAGCCAGCAATCCATCTTAATAGTCTGATAGACAAATTTCCATAGTCTTCAATCTCTCCATTTAGTCTAGTCTTACTACTTGAAATTTCATGAGTATGGCCATTTCGAGAGGTAGTTTGTTCGCATCCATGTAAATTGTGAATTCAGCTCAGTATATCCATCATGCATTAGTTTCAGATTCAGATATTGAGTCATGATTCAGTTCGTAAGTATCCTGTGCATCATCTCAGTCTTTTCCTAGTATTTCAACCAAACCAGTATCATTCGGGGACGAATGATCCCAAGGGGGAGATGTTGTAATGCCCTGAGTTTTCATGTCATAAGCCTCTCATATTTTTTATCATGAAATCAAATCCAACCTAAGGTAATGATTACTTATAAGTTGATGCTCTCATTTCTATCTCAGCCATATAGCGATTTTCATGAGAATTCATGCACTTACAGATCAGTTCAGTAGCTCACTATGTTGAGATTTAGTCATATAGTTTATTTCAGTTGTGCATGCTATCCTAAAGCCTCAGATTAGTCAGTATTTTCAGCTTAATTAGACACATTCGAAGACAAATGTTCCCAAGGGGGAGATCTTGTAACACCCCACACTTTTCGTAGCCTAAAACCATCCCTAGAATGTCAAAGATTTGCTTCAAAGATGAATACCATTTATTTCATGTGTTATTTTACAGATTTAGACTTTCTATAGTGTCCGTTTTGGATGCATCTTATGTTGACGGAAAACTTATTCAATCATCTACGAAATGAAAATTTGAAATCTAAGGGATTCCACCGAGAAAAAAGTATAAATCATTCTAGAATTCAATGCTTGATATTTTAGGGACAAAATTTAGCTAAGAAAAACTTTGGGGCATTACAATATCCCTCCCTTGGGAACATTCGTCCCCGAATATTGATGCGAGATACAGAAAAGTATAATTTCAAGCATACTAAGGCATAGAATGAATACGGCAAGGATTGTACCTTCTATTTCGTCATCCATTCGATCAAAAAGGTTTGGGTATCTAGCTCTCATGTCGACTTCTGATTCCCAAGTCGCTTCTTCAATTTTCTAGTTTCTCCACAACACTTTAACTGAGGCTATCTCTTTTTTCCTCAATCTTCTAACTTAGCGATCCAAAATCTTTACAGGCTCTTCTTCATAGGATAAGGAGTTTGTCACTTTGATTTTTTCGACAGACAATACTAAAGAGTGGTCTCCAATACACTTCTTCAACATAGATATATGAAATACCGGATGAATCGAACCTCAACTAGCTGGCAATTTTAACTCATACGCAACTCCACCTATCCTTCTCATAATTTGATATGGTCCTATATAGAGAGGACTCATCTTACCTTTCTTGCCGAATCGCATGACTCCCTTCATGGGAAAAACCTTGAGGAACACCCAATCTCCAACCTCAAACTCTAGATCTCTTCTCCTAACATCGGCGTAGGACTTCTGATGACTCTGAGCAGTCTTAAGTCGTTATCTAATGACTTTAACATCCTCTATTTCCTGATGAACAAGATCAGGCCCAAATATCTGCATCTCACCTACTTCATACCATCCTATCGGGGACCTGCATCATCTCCCATAAAATACCTTAAAAGGTGACATCTTAATAATAGAATAGAAACTATTATTATATGAAAACTCTATCAATGGCAAGTTCTCTACCCAACTACCTTTAAAATAAATCACGCAGGCCCTCAACATATCCTCAAGGGTTTGGATGGTGTGCTCAGCTTGCCCATCTGTCTGAGGGTGGAAAGTCATTCTCAAATTCACTTGGGTACCTAAAACCTTTTGAAATGATCTCCAAAACTGTGAAGAAAATTATGTACCTCTATCAAATATGATGGACACAGGTGCCCCATGCAAATGAACTATTTCTACAATGAATAGCTTGGCATAATCCTCTCCAAAATAATTTGTCCTGACAGGTAGAAATAGAGCTGACCTGGTCAACCTATCTATAATCACCCAAATGGAATCATATTGGTTTCGGGACCTCGGATGTCTTGTAATGAAGTCCATATTAGTCATCTCCCATTTCCACAAAGGCAAAGCTATCTCTTGAGAATAACCACCTAGGCTCAAATGTTCCACTTTAACTTGTTGACAATTCAAACACTTGGCAACATAGTTAACCACATCATGCTTCATATTATTCCACCAATAAATGGTTTACAAATCCTGATACATGTTAGTAGAGCCAGGGTGAACAACATACCTCGACGTGTGAGATTTATCAAGGATTATCTTCCTTAGACCATCTACATCTGGCACACACAATCTACCATGGTATCTAAAATCACCATCACCTCTTATTTCAAAAGACAATACCTTTTGTTGACCCATATCTTTCTTGATCTACATCTAGATGGGATCTTCAACCTACTTCTCTTTCACTTTTACAAAGAAAATTTAGATATCTCATGAACAACCACTCCTCCATCCTCGAAATCTAAAAGTTGCATTCTTAGATTTGCAAGTTGGTGAATATCCTTAACCATCTTCCTCTTTTCTTTCCCCATATGAGAAAAACTGCCCATAGATAACTTGCTGAGGGCGTTGGCTAGCATGTTTGCCTTGCCTGAATTATAGTACAGGCTCATGTCATAGTCTTTTAAAAGTTCCAACCATTGCCTCTACCTGAGATTCAATTCTTTCTACGAGAAAACATACTATAAACTCTTGTGGTCCGTAAATATATCAATGTGTAACCCTATACAAATAGTGTCGCCAGATCTTAAGTGCAAAAACCATAGCCGCTAAATCCAAGTCATGAGTAGGGTAGTTTTGCTCATGCACCTTCAACTGCCTAGATGCATAAGCCACTACCTTACCGTTCTTCATAAGAACACACCCAAGTGCCATTCGGGATGCATCACAGTATATAACAAAACCTTCTTTACCCTTCGGAAGAGTCAGAATAAGAACAGTAGTCAACTTGTCTTTCAACTTCTCAAAACTATTCTCACAAGAGTCAGACCACAAATACTACCTTTTTCTGAGTCAACTTAGTAAGTGGTGCATTTATGGAAGAAAAAATCTCGATGAATCTTCTGTAATAACTCGCTAAACCCAAGAATCTCTGAATGTCAGTTGGAGTCATGGGTCTGGGCCATTTTCTCACTTCCTTAATCTTTTGGGGATCAGCCTTAATCCCCTCACTAGACACAATATGCCCTACAAAACCAATAACATTTAACCAAAATTAATGCTTGGAGAACTTTGCATACAACTTATGATCTTTAAGGGTCTGAAGAATGATTCGGAGGTTATTGGCATTGTCCTCCTCGCTCTTAGAATATACAAAAATGTCATCAATGAATACAATGACAAACAGATCCAAAAACTGATGAAAAATCCTATTCATTAGATCCATGAAAGCTGTCGGGGAATTATTCAACCTGAAGGACATGACTAAGAATTCATAATGGTCGTATCTGATTTGGAAATTTTTTTGGGAATATCTGACTCTCTAAATTTCAACTGGTGATACCTCGAATGAAGGTCTATCTTTGAAAAACATTTAGCGCCCTGAAGTTGGTCAAACAGATTGTCAAACCTAGGAAGTGAATACTTATTATTGATAGTGACCTTTTTTAACTAGCGGTAATCTATGCACATACATTGGGAACCATCTTTCGTTCGCACGAAAAGTATAGGTACACCCTAGGGAGACACAATGGGGCAGATAAAACCTTTATCTAAAAGATCTGCTAGCTATTCTTTCAACTCAGAGCCATCCTATATGGCATAATAGAAATAGGATGGGTATCTGGAAATAAATCAATACCAAAATCTATCTCCCAATCAGGTGGTATTCCTCGGAGATCATCTGGAAAGACTTCCGAGAATTTATTCACTACGGGGACAAACTGAAGAGAGAGTCTTTTAGCACTAGAATCTTTAATCAGAATAAGATAATACAAGCAACCTTTGGAAATAAGTTTATGGGCCCTGAGATAAGATATGAAGTGCCCTCTAGGTACTAGAGAATGTCTCTTCCATTCTATCATAGACTCATTTAGAAAAGAAAAGGTGACTCTTTGGGTCCTATAATTCAAGGTGGCATAGCACGAATGTCTCTAGTCTATCCCTAAGATAGCATCAAAATCAACCATATCAAGCTCTATGAGATCTGCCATAGTGTCCCGACTAAGAATAGACATAACACAATTTTTATATATCCTCCTAGCCATAACAGAATCACCCACGGGAGTGGAAATTAAAAAAGTTTCAGCAATCACATAAGGCTCAAACCCAAAACCAATAGCCACGTATGGGGTCACATATGACAAAGTAGACCTGGGATCAAGTAATACATACACATCACGAGAAAATATTTGCAACGTACCGGTGACTACATCTGGTGAGGCCTTTGTCTCCTGGCGGTTGGTCAAAGCATACAATTGGTCCCAACCATTTCCAGCGGCTGAAGTGGCATCCGTCTGAGGTGGTGGTGCAGATGAATTTGCCTAGGACTTTGCTTTTCCAACATTACTCTTTGCAGCTAGACAGTCTCTCTGGATATGACCTGGCTGGCCGCGTGAATAACACACCAAAGCGCCAAACTAACATCTCTATGGATGATTCCTTCCGTATCTCCCACGGCACGGATAGGACTAAGATGTCTGGGCTACACTTCCCTGCGACTGCATACCTTATATCCTCGGCCCCTGACTTGACTGAAAATTCTGGGTGCACTGCTCAGCTGTGGGTCTGGACACTGGAGCACTAGCTGCCGACTGACTATGCATTACCCCAATTCTTTTTCTTTTGCTATTTGTCACCCCAATTACTGCTCTGCTACTTACTATGACTTTGGTCTATCACTCTGGCTCTCTTTGCCTGCCGGTTCTTTTCCCTACATTCGGCTATCTTCTTTTTCTTATCCTCAACTTGCTGCATGTGAACTAACAGTCTAGAAAAGACCATATCCCTATTTAGCATAGCTCCCTGACACTCAAGCACCTGATCATCTGAAAGATCGAAAGAAAAATTCCTCATTCGGGCCCTCATACTACTCATCATCTTAGAAGCATAATGGGCCAGCTAGTTAAACTTTAACGTATACTCCTGAACACTCATCTTACCCTACTTAAGGTTTATGAACTCCTTTGCTTTAGGTTCCCTCAAATCTAGAGGAAAGAATCGGTCAAGAAAAGCTTTTAGGAACTCATCCCAAGCTATGGGCTCAGCACTATCACCCTTCTCATCTTTTCACTCATTGTACTACTGATTTTGAACAACCTTGAGCTGATAAGTTACCAACTCCACCCCTTCTTTCTCTTCCACATGAATTACCTTAAAGTTCTTCTCTATCTCATCCACAAACTCTTATGGATCTTTTTCTACCTTGATGCCAGTAAACTTGGGTGGGTTCATTCTCATGAACTAACCCACCCTAGTAGCCTCAGAAATGACAGATGCAGATAGAGTATCCTTCGACCTCTGAGTCTGTTTAGCTACCAGTTGTGCCAACATGTGAATAAACTATCTGAATTCAATATTAAAAACCACTCCTTCACGACGCTGAGTGCAATTATCCCCCGTTCGGGGAGCTCCGGGAGCATTGGTCAGTATAGGAGGTACTCCCAGAGTAGGAATAGGTTTTTGGGTATAATCTCTGTTACGGGTCCAATTCCCATGGGTGGGACCGACTTCATCATCCTAAGTATTAACGTTGGTGAGACGGGGAGGCATTACTATTTTTCTAAAAAACCAGAGGTCATTGATTAAGGGACACATTAGACTCTGAAGCACGAACTAAATCACAAAGAAGAGAAACATTCTTAAATGACTAGTAGCCTCCGACTTATAAGTGTGGTGCACTACACACCCATAAACAAGATTCTACTCAACGCAATTTTGCAGATACCCTGGGACCATAAATCGTGCACTCATACCAAGTTTCTAATGACCCAAACTAGAAACTGGCCATAACAAACATCCCAAACCATGAAGGGCCGGAACACCCTTCTCTATCTCGTAATCATGCACAACATTCATATAATAAAAGAAGATACGGAAACATAATCTTCTACAAAAACATGGTCAATTCTGAATTCAACATAAGTGTAGAAATTGTAAATCAACTACATCTAAATAACATCTGACTCAGTCTACAAAATCTCTACTATATGAAAATCTAAAAACTGTCTGAAACTAGGACAAGGTCCTAATAGACCAAAACTGAAATAAGTGACATAATTTGAAAAGATAGGCCTTCTGGAATAGAGAAGGCTCACCACTGCACAATCTGATCAGCTGTCTGAATTATCTACTGCTTATCTGGACCCCTAGACTGAGTCTTAGAACCTAATAGATAGGAAGGAGAGGGGCTCAATATAGATGTACTGGTATGCAGAGCATAGCCAAAATAATCAATTATTATTCAGAATATATAAGAGAAATTTAAAATAGTTCATAAGTATATCATATAGTAAGAATTCACATGGGCATTATAAAGACTCTTTAAAAATAATCTCAGCTCTGAAAAATTTGTGTTACTTCTGCGTTAGGTGGTATACCCTACAACTCTGAAAAATTCCATGGGTTATATGAAAACTGCCATTAACTCGGTAGCAAAGCTCCCCACCCAAGTGTGCTGCAAGGGTCGCAGTCTCTAAGTCTACTACGCCACATGGTCGTCGCTAGTGTATAATAATGATCTACCCGTATCGACAAATATGGTTTCAGGCTATGAGTTACTTGAACTCATGCCTTCTTCGGGTAACCACCTAACCCTCTTTAAGCCTCTTTTTAAAACTCTATCAAAACATACAGTCATTAAAAACATGCTCTGAAAACATAATCTGTTATGGCATAAATACATATGGTATTGTCATACGATTGACTTGCAAGTCACATCTTTGAGCCATTAGTAGTCTATCATAAATCTTTATTTTTAAAACACAACTTTTGGGACCACCATTTAAATAATTCAATTCAGAGAAACTCTTTCTCAAACCTCATGTAAACATATGCAAGGAACTTATCTTTGTCAAGCATTTCAATAGTACAAGGTAGTTATGTCAAAGTTCTCAATTCACTTGCAATTCTTTCTCTTAAGTAGAAGAACACATTTATATCAAGAAACACCCTCTCAACAATTTCAAATCATGCTCAAATGCTATAATATTGTGAAAACATCTTTCAAATCATAAAATCATAATCTTTAATTCAATACACGAGAGGGAGTTCATAATTTATACTCTCAACGATCTTAAATCTCAAATTCTATACATATATGTATACATGTAAATAAATTTAGGGGATAGGACCACAAGGTCAAAACAATAGTAACATCAAAACATTCGGAGTACGTAATTTAGAACATAGATTCCAAAACCCCTTTGAAATTCATTCATAAAAATCTAAAAACCATGCTTTAATGGTCTTAAGCTCATGTAGATTTTTTTAGGATAAACCCCACACACCTCTATCTAGAAATTTAAAGGATGCTTCTTGATGCCCACGGCTTAGGGATTCCAAATCTTCAATTTGTATAGAAAACTCACGGTTGAATCTTGATTTATTTGGATTATAAATATGGAACCCTAGAGAGTGTTCTTGAATATTTTTGGTAAATGTATGAGAAATATGCTCAATTGGGGTTGAAAACTCATGTTTGGACTGAAAAGGGTGTGGGAAAATACCCAATATACCCTTAATGACACCAGTATTAAAATATAACTGGGAGCCCGATTTCATGGGCCACCACGACGCACCAATATTGCGGTAGCTCACTGAAAATTGATGAAATGGGAATTTGGCCCACTCCGCGATGTTCCTCCATCGTGAGTCCCACTGAAAATTTATCATCGTCATTTACACCCTCTCTGCGACACACAAAGGACAGGAGTGACGGTGTTTTATGACTAGGACTTAAATTAATCATAAATCCTTCACTGAGTGTCCATTTTGGATATATCTTATGTCGACGGTAAACTTATTCAATCATCTATGAAATGAAAAGTTGAATCTAAGGGATTCAACCAGGAAAAAAAAGTATAAATCATTCTATAAGCCAATGCTTGATATTTTAGGGACAAAATTTAACTAAGAAAAACTTCGGGGCGTTACACTTACTCTAGTGCAAACTGTCATGTATGTTATGAAATTGACTAGTTTAAAAAATATACTTCTTTTGAGGAGCTCAAACCATCATGCTTTGAGATTCTCACACAACTCAAGTGTTTAGAATGGGAGATGTCGAGTTGAGTTTTATTTCTAGAAGGGTATTAATCTTAAAAGACGTACTTTATACTCCTTCCATGAGAAAAAAATTGATGTCTAGTTTTATTCTTAATAAAGCAAGCTTCAAATAGATTATTGAATCTGATCAATATGTAATTGTGAAAAATAATATTTTTTGGGGAAAGGTGTATGAATGTGATAGGATGTTCAAGTTGAATGTTGAAATGAATAAAACATCTACTTCTGTTTATAGTTTTGCTTCTACTAATTTTTGTAATGCTCATTTGTGTCATATAAATGATCGTTATGTGGGAATCATGATTAGTTTAGCATTAATTCCAATGATCAAAAAGAATTTTGAAAAATATAAGGCTTATAGTAAAGCCAAAATCACAAAAAGGCCTTATTTTCAAGTTGAAAGAAAAACTAATTTATTAGAATTAGCTCATACTGATATTTGTGAACTTGGAGAAATTTTATCTCATGAAGGAAATAGATATTTTATCGCTTTCATTGATGATTTTTCTAAGTTTACATATGTTTACCTGATGAAAAATAAAAGTGATGCTTTTAATAATTTTAAGACTTTTCTCCATGAAGTTGAAAATCAGTTTGGTAGGAAAATAAAAAGAATAAGAAGTGATAGAGGCCATGAATATGAGTCACATTAGCTCAGTTCTTTTGTTAAATCATTGGGTATAATTCATGGAATTACTTCTCCTTATTCCTTTGCATCTAACGGTCTAGCGGAAAGGAAAAATAGAACTTTGATTGAGTTGACTAATGCCATGTCAATTGAGTCTAGTGCATCTTTAAATATTTTTGGGGTGAAACTCTTTTGACTGTTTGTTATATGTTGAATCGTGTGCCACATAAAAAGACCAATTAACACATTTTGAGTTGCTGAAAGGTCATAAGTCAAATTTGGGATATTTAAGAGTTTGGGGTTGTTTGGCGTATGTAAGATTAATGGATCCTAAAATCTCTAAGTTGGGTAAAAAAGTTACTACTTGTGTTTTTCTTGGTTATTCTTCAAATAGTACATCCTATAGATTTTTTAATCTTTAAAATAGTATTATAAAAGAATCTGGTGATGCTATTTTTCATGAAAATAAATTCCTTTTTGATTCTAAAAAAGAGGGTGTCAAAGGACTGAAAAAAATATTTTGTCACTACTTAGTTCTTGCACTTCTATTTTGAAAAATAAAGAAAATGGTGATTTTGTGTTAAGAAAAAAGTAAAAGAGCTAGAGTAGAAAAAAACTTTGATCCTGATTATTATTGTTTTAATATTGAGATGACCCAATCTGTTAGACTGTGTACCCTACTGATTTTAGTGCTTTACTCTAATTATTGCCTATCAGTGAAATAAGTCAACTAACGCGGTTCACGAAAGTAAAACTGAAGATAATTATTTTTACGTGGAAAACACCCGGCTCAAGAAAGGTGTAAAAAATCACGACCTGTACCCCTACAGGTTTTAACCCCAACTTCACTAATACTCTTGAGCTTCAACAATCAAAAAATTACAAGACTTCTTGTAAACTAGGAATTAAAGCTTCTAACTCCTCTTTCTACAATAACACAAATTTTCCCAAGATAAGTGTACCTAAGTCTTTGAGTTCCCTAACTTGAAGACACAACTCCTAACTCAGTTCATAATTCACTGAGACTAGAACAAAGACTCATTACAACTCAAAGAACCAACCTACTACAAAGTCTAGGACTTGCTAAGTAAAGGACTAGGTTCTTCTTTAAGTTTGGTGAACTGATTTGCTGATTGAAGCTTTTCGTTATCATTACTTGAGTGAAACACTTGAATTTTATTTGTTGTATTTAATCCAAATCCTAATTGAGTCCTTTATATGATGTATTCTTTTATCTTTAGTAGGACTCTACCAAGTAGTTTCACTCCTTGTTGCAGTCGTCTATTACCTTGACTGAATAGGACTCTTCAACTTCATTCCCTAGTCTCGCTAGACTCCTTGTTCAACTCAATCTATAAGTGTTGGATCTATCTTCTCCTTTTTATCCTCTTTGTTGTATGTGATAAATGTTAAGAGCATATCTGAATCTCTTTGCTTATCCACTCCTGACTTTATGCATGTTTATCTTATCAATAGTCTTGCATGCGACTATTCTACCTACACTTGGGTAGACCAGCTTGCACGACATGTTTCATTCATATGTCCATCTTCAAAACTTTAGTATGCTAACAAATTCCCCCTTTTTTATGATAATAATCTGAGCAACACATCATCCATAATAAAGTCCTGACATACTCAATAAAGGAATTCAAACAAAAGAACACAAAATGAAACAGGTTAGTTAGAAGCATTGCATAATCAGTTTTTTCTCCTTTTGACATCATCCAAAAGCAGGGCCCAAAAAGTGAAAAATATTTAATAATTCATGGCCACTGTGGCTATCACTAAAACAAATATAACCAAGAGTGAAAGATCATTGATGCAGTATAAAAAACAGGAGCAAAACATAAATAAGCAATTGAGTCCATAGCATTCATAAGAAAGATACAACTAAAAGTACCCAAAATAGTAAAAGAGAAAGTAGGCTATCCACTAAAGAAAACAAAACAAACAGTCCTAAGGAACTAAGAGGGAACTAAGTAGAAGAATAGAAGGTGATAAGGGTGGCTAATTTTCGAACAATCTCAACATTGTCAGATCTTTCCTTCTCCAAGGAAGTTGTAAGAGATGCAATTTAGTCAAGGAGAGTTTTTTACTCAGCATCATGTGTAGTCTGAGCAGTAACCAGTGAAGCTTGAGCAACCTCTAACTCAACAGTTTTGGCTACAAGTGTATTTCTTTACCTCTGCATAGGGTTATCAGCACTTCTCATAGAAACAACCAACTCCATATGGTTCACAAATCCTATGACATCCTTAGTGGTTTGCAGAGATCACACTTTGATGGGTACATTGAAATCCTCAAAGACAGGAGTGAGGCAGAAAGCATATGGAACGGCAAAACCATTTACATCTTGAAGTAGAACCCTCTGCATATGCTAAATCATGAGTCGTGGAAGGTCAATTCTTACTTCAGTATCAATCAGCTCCATCAGAGTAAGGTCAAGAAAATTTTCCATAATCCTATGTTCTTAGCGAGGAAGAAGCAGTTTGTGAACAACATCAAAGAAAAGCAGATAAAGTGGGGGCATTTCACACTTAAAACCCCTATGATGAGTGACAAGATAATGTTTTATAGACAAATTTTGAGATATATCAGGGGCAGATGTTAGATTATAAAGAGGAGGTCATATGACCTTAACATAATGACCCCATCCCACTATAGGAATATGCAGGATCCGAGCAAGGTCAGTAATATAGATATTGAGTAATGCCATGAACAATGGTTGAAAACATTTACCTAATAGCTACCCCATTTGTATAAAAATCATAAACTTTATCTTTTCCAAACTTGCGTTGGTGATCACCTTGAAGAAATAAGTGTGACCACCCCTAAGCCTTCAACTTGTGTACTAATATATCCATCTCAAGACCCCCAAACCCAGTGATAACACGACCTCAAGATAGCTTACATTTTTTAAAGTGGATAATATGAGCTGACTGAGAGGCTCAATCAGTAGGAGTTTTCTCAGTAAAATCAAAATCAAAATTGGGATCTAGCTTAGTAGAGGGAGTAGGAGAAGTATCAGAGAGTGACTCTAAGTTAAAAGATTTGGAAGGAACAGGTGGCTCAACCTGTTTGTTTGAATAGGAAGCAGCTCTCCTTGCAGTGGATTTAGAAGATAAAGAAGGCTTTGAAGTAGGGTTGGGTTTAGAATGAGATGAGGGTTTATGAGAAAAAGAGGGTTTTAGAACCTTTCCTTTGATCGAATTTCCTTTATGTACTGAGCAAAAAAGGATTAAGGAGAGGAGGAAGAGGAGGAGCAGATATAAAAACTCATTTTCTCTTGCTCGCTTGAAGAGCTTTTGCATGAGATGCTTCTTCCTGATGTTTCCTCTGATGAGTATGAGGAGTTGAAGGAGTGGGCATAACAGGGGTGGGTTCATCCAGCTCTTGGCCATCTACAACAATGTTGGGGGATGGAGATTTTCTTTTAGATCTTGACCTTCTTGAGATCAAAGTTGCAATTGCTTCATCATCAGGGTCGATAATTTGGAGTGGGGTAGGAGGTGGTAGTGAGGGTTTAGAAGAGGATGAAGGATTTTAAAAAATTGGGCAAATAGGTTTTTAAAATTTTTGAAGGCTGCAAAATCGAATAGTTTGATAGAGATTATAGTAGGGAAGAGAGGTGGTAAGTAAACATTGGGATAAAGGATAATGGATAAAAAGGGACTAGTAACAGAGTCTAAGGTAGGGGTGGATGATGAAGATGCCATAGGAAGAAGAAGTAAGTTGCTCTTGGTTGTGAAGTAGTTGGAGATAGAATGAATGACAAAAGAGAAAAAAGAAACATATTTAAGGAGAAAGAAAAAGAAGATGAAACATAGGAGAACTATAATTGACAAGGAAACGTAATGATGGAGTAGTTCAGTGTTAGTGGGAAAACAATAGCAGTTTTTTTGGAAAAGGACTCTTGAGTTTTTGGCAGTTTTGGGAGTAACAATGAACCATGTGGCATACCTATTTCTCTCAATACATTTTTTAGTAAAATATAGTCATACTTGAATCTTTTTGAATAAGATAGACAAAATTGCTTGAATGTTCCCAACAACTCTATAAGATCAATACACAAATGAGTCAAATTACTTTAAATTCTTGGAATTAGGATTCACAATTGAATGTGTAAGACTGGATTAATCAACAAACACTTAAAAGTAAATTGTCTTTTTTAGTCAATCATTGAGGAAGATTTATGCAATCGTAATCATCCCCAAGGCTAATCTATTTTTTCAAAGTGTTCTTGCTGAATGCGTTAGTGAATATATGATAACGCTCAAACTACACCTCTCTTACGAGAACGTAAGCCATCGTTGTCAATATATAACAAACTAGGTTGGGGTAAAATACCACAGGGAATAGGGTATGAATTTGAGTTATCTGCGGATTAATCAACTAATAGTTAGAAATTTCCTATGAATGGGGTTTTTTCGGAAAGGTAGAAAATAATTACTTCTCAATTCAGTGTTTGAAATCAATATGATAAGGGAAACTAAGGTTATGTTCTCTATTGGTGTTAGGATTTGACAGACGCTAGTAATGGTTCAAGATTCTTGTGATAGGTAGGAACAACAGACTATCCTTGTCGAAGTTATATCTAAATGTTTCTCAACCTATTTAGACATTTAACCACCTAATTGTTTTGTACTTAGGGAATTTATATTTCATAACAGGAAGTTATCTTAAATTAATTAATCTTGTTACAGTATTAATTATTAAATGGAAGTTTGATGCCTACAAGTCCCTGTTGATAATTCGCTTTTTACTAGGGTTGATTTCTTATCTCAAGCAGATCACTAGTAATCAAGGCCTATTGTTTGCAACCAATAGTCAGAATATAAAATAATAGAATTAACAAGAAGTTTCTACCATCATTAGAATCTTGAACACTTAGTTACGTTACAAACCCAAACCCATAGATCCCATAACTCGGGTTAAGAGAATTTAGCTACTTAATAAATAAGCAAGACAACAAGTTGAATTCATAATTTGATAGATGAACTTACAACAAGATGAATAGCAAAATTATTTCTCAGATTTGATCATAGTGAAAAATCCCAAAACAATAGTAACAATCTCTCCAAAAATAATTGTCTTGTTAAAGTCAGAAAACTAGTGAGAAACAATTCACCAAGCACATCCAGTTCCACCCTATTAGAAAACCCTAACATTTTATTTAAATACTTCAGCCTAATAATGGAAACAAAAGCACAAATCATAGTATTTTCTCGGATGGATGATGATGTGTGACGGCTTATCAAGTGTCTGATACCTTATTAAGAATATCGTCAACACCTCTTCACAGTTGAACAGGTTCTGTCTTTATCTAACGATGAATCCCGACAACTTATCAGATATGTGATGACTTATCAAAATTGTCGTCGCTTCTTCACTTTAAGTTCCATTCCCTGCCTAAGCCTATCGAAGATCATGACGACTTATCATAGGTTGTCTTTACTTCTTCTAGTTGAATCCTATTCTCTGTCTAAGGCTGATGGTAACTCTGATACCTTATCCCAAGGATGGCGACTTATTTGAAAAGTCATCAGCTATACTTCCTTCTCTACTTGCTCAAAAATAAACTCATTTACTTACATTATTGTTGTTCTTTTGCATCTTGAATTTTATTGCAATATCAAAGAGAAAATAATTAAAAAACGATAAAAGTTGCTTAAGACTTTGCAATTATTCTCAGTTAAAAGCCTCAAATGTGTTAGCATCTGCTCACACATCAACACCCTCAACTTAAAATAATTGCTTTTCCTCAAGCAACTAAAACACAACCAAGAGGATACAAAGCACATTCAATAGTCAACCATCCATATTATCTCAAAACATTTTCATCATCTCCATTGCCAATTAATTTAAAAAAATAACTGTGCATATTATTGAAGAACAATAATACGACACACAAGAATCAAGATATGGCATCAATTCAGTAACAACAACCATGCATGTACCAAGATTACACTACCCAAACAAGTTAGCAACTAGCAACATAACCAGTATGCCCTCACTAAAAAGAAGTTCCACTTCACTTATATCAAACATCACATATGTAACCATGGGGGCAATCAAAAGACGCTCACTCTTAGAATGAAGTTCCAATTAATGTATGCCAAATACCATAGGCTTGCCCTTATTTTCCTTACCAAGATTTTCAGACAGGTCAGCTAAGATCACTATAGGTCTTCTCTTTCGCTTGTAATGTAGGCTAGGGGCTGGTATGATACTCGATGATATTTAAAGTGACTAAGCCTCCTTGACGCTACACTAGATTTTGAGGTCTTACTTATTAACCTTTTACTATTCTTCTCTTTTTTTTATCACACATAATTAGGATGGGTGCGGTTTTTTCTACAATGACTTCTTTTTTTTTTCACAACTTTTCTTTTCTTGTTCTTTTCCACTGCACCCAGCTTTTTAATCTTTTCATTTATTCTACCTTTCTCCATATTCATTTTACATCATGCACCCCTATGATAGCCACCCTCAACTTAGGCCATTTACCTAAGTCAAGGTGCACAGTTTCCAAGGAGGACCAGGGATAAAATAGCTTTATTATGATATAAATTGGATGGTGATAGGTATCATTAAAAGAAGTAGGTTGTTCAGGCTCAAAATAGGGATAAAGGGATATTATGCATACAGGGAAGGACATTTAGGCTAAAAGTGGGCTAATATTAAAATAGCCTATGATCCTTTCCTAACCCCTATCCTTCAACCTAGGTAAGACTAACCGGGAAAGTTCTGGATTCAACATAAAAAGGGAACTAAGTAAGATCTCACACGCACATGGCGCACAAGTATATCACAAGTTACTACTTATCCAGTTCATGCAATTGTTTAGCAATGATTATCAAGTCACTAGAACTAATACCATAACAAGATGCACAGTGGTCACAATTAGATACAAATCACACAGTTAAACAATCAGATAATTTGAGAGGTATTCACAAAATAACAAAACCATGTTAACTGCCTCAGGTACTTGTATTTCTCCTAGTTAAATACAAAATATTACAACAATAACTCACTCTACACCCTCAACTTAAAATCAAAGAAAAAATGAACTAAGGGTTAGGGTATACCTAGAGTAGATCAAGCACGGGAATCATGAGTCCCTGACCCTGTTGCTGCATCCTCAGTTGCCTTATCTCCATTAGGAGCCTCCCTCCATTCTGGCACATTTGGCCTAGCAGTTATTGTAGGCCTACTAGTTGAGGCACCTATGGCTCTTGTTCGTAGGGCCTCCTCCCATTTTTCATTGTTAGCTTGGGACTCGATCTTCGCCTTCTTCATCTCTTATTTTTTATCCTTCTTCTCTGCTTTTCTTTCTTCATTGCTATCGGACTTTTCTCTTTAAACCTCACCTTTATTCTTGCCTTTCTTCTTCTTTTGCTTTATTGGTTCCCCCGTGAGATCAAGCAATGGAATTTTAACCTCAGACTCATCAACAGTCAAATCTACTGACACCATAAGTTGGTTCTACTATAATACTCCAATATCTACCTATACCTTTTCCAGGGCTGATCTAAATTGTGCAAGGTCTGACCCCGACATTTCTCTTAACTGTGTATTGAAATAATTTTCTAAATTATTAATCTGATTGAGCAAGGCTCGAAAGGGCTCAAGTGTGACCTTAATCCTCTTATCTACCGTAGAGACAAATTTCTTGGCAAAACATTACAGCTGAGCCTCACACCACTTGGCTTGTTTTGCCACTCTCCTAAAATTTATCGGGTTGAAGGCAAATTCTATGGGAAACACAGTAGCTGAAGGATTTATTTCATTTCCAGGCACTGAATCTACTAGTGTTGAGAATGTCGGTGGTGTAGCTTTAGAATCCTGCACCTCTATATTAGGTGCTGAGCTAGTATCTGTAACTAGTGGATCTTTTGTAACCCCTGTTCCTCTGTCAAGTCTCAGCCTCGGCTGATTTTTATCATATTCGATGGGGTTGTGGGTCTTCTTGGCAAGAATTTCATTGTCTATCCCTACAACCTCAGGTACATTGGCTGCCTTACATAACCTCGTAATTAGACAAGGAAAGGATATGCCGTTTCTGACCTTGAGACCCAAATTTTCATCTCCTCCATAATGATCTCTTCGAAGTTCAATTTGAGTTTATCCATAAGACTTGCGACCAGTATTGCTCTATTATCTCCAAGGATGTTATCTGCCTCAGTAGGCATCAAATAGGTGTGCACTACAACCCATCAAAACCTTGCCTCTAGAGTCAGAGAGGCCTTGAAAATACTTTTATTCAAGATGGTCAACCATTTAGGTTTTCCTTCAGTAATGAGGGTGGCTAACTAAGACTGTTGATTTGAAAGATGCTTCAATCGAGTGTAGAATATAGGTGAAGTGCCTTGAGGAGTGAATTTGAGGCTATGAAGCAATCTGTTGATTGTTATTTCTAATAGATCCACTATCACACCTTGTACTGGAACTCTATCCAACAAGGGTTAATCTGTTGATGTCTCCCCTTCTCTACACATGTTCTCTAATCAAGCCAGATAGGTCGCATAGAACTACCAGACTAGTATAGGTCAAAATGAGCTTCCTCCTTTCGTGGTCTATCCCAAGTCATAGTCTTAGAATTTCTGCTCTACTTCAGGATATCTGCTCAACCAAGTAGTGATGATTTTCTTTTCTTCAAAGATTGGCCTTTTAATGGTCCTTCTTTTAGTTCTGAGAAGCCCATCATAGAAGATTTTCAGTGCCTTAGGAATTTACCACCTAGCACTGTCTTGGACCCTGGGGTTCTTGCGTTTAAATAGAGTTCCCTAAAATAGAGATTCTTCAGCATCTTGTTGCTCAGTAGAAAGGGAGTCAGATAATGGTCCCTTAGATACAGGTTACTTAGAATTAGTATGCTCTGACTCAGGCTCCCCAGACTCTGAATGCACAGACTCAAGCTACTTAGAAGCTGTCTGCTCAGAAGTTATACTACCATATGGTGTTGTTGCTTCAATATCACTTTCTTCACTCTTTTCCACCTTAATTGATGGAGGTGGAAAAGGTTTTTTTGGGCTTTTCTTTTACCTTTGCTTCCTGAGCAGTTGCTCCTCCTCCTCATAATTAGATTCATCATCGAAGAGTCTCCGAGGAACACTCCCCTTTGTCACTTTCTTTTTAGATTTGTGTCTCTTTCCTTTGGGTGCCATTATAACACCTGTAGCAAAATAAAACACTCATTTAGCACTCATGATCATACAACTCAAGAATTTCAGCCATTATAATTCCATATCCCTCAAAAGAGGTTCTTAATTATATCAGATCAAAGTTGTGACAATATGGTTGGATAAGTCTTCACAATATGATAGCTTACCATGCGTGTCGTCGGCCTTAAATAGAAAAGGCTTATTTTTCTCAACTTGTGATGACATAGTCTGATAAGCCGTCACATTTATGATAACTTATCAAACACATCGTCATCTCAGAATACAACCTCCAGCTCAGTTTTAATCTTGATTATCAATCCACTTTCTTCTTGGAATCACATGGAGTTGTGTTCTTGAGCTAAGACCTAGGTTTTATGCATAATGCAGCACGATAAACCCTAGATTCTATTTTTCAGACAATGGAAAGTTAAGCTTGCCTTAATCTCTTTGAGACTAAGATTTACATCAGTTGCATTGCTTACCTAATAAAGAGGAGAGTTGAGTTATGATCATACCTAATAAGTGACTTCAACTTGGTTACGTGAGTGAGAGGAAGTAGCAGATGAAATAAGTGTTCTTGATCTTGACTTCAAACCCACACTCACAAAGAAGGATATATTTTAGTTTTACTTAGGAAGTAATTTTTAAAATTGTAAGTAAATAAACTAAATATGGAAGTAAATAAAACTTAAAGAAAAGAAAGAAGATAAGTGGGATGGTGAAAGGGTTTGATGTGGGCTGAGTCAAATTTTTAGTATTTGGGCCCAAAATTACCTGATGGCTTATCAGATGTCTGATAAGTAATCATAGATATCATCAACCTTAGGCAGAGTGTTGCCTTCTTTTGGATTTTCTGATGACATATCTAATGGCTTATCACAATTGTGATAGCTCATCACATCTATCATCAGGGTCACTTGACTGACTACATCAATTTTTACCTAGACCCCTACATACCTCTTTAGTTCATTATGCTTCCTATCTAAATAAATCAAAACAACTTGCATTTAGATATAAAAATTTTGGGTTGCCTCCCAATAGCGCCTGATTTAATGTCGCGACACGACTAGGTTATTTTGACTACTCAGGCTTCGTCAAGATACCATGCTGCTACCTCTTTCTCATCTTCATAAAACACATCCACGATTGAGAAGACACTTTTCTCCTTTTGCTGTGTCATGGATGAGTCCATTTCGAATCTTTCTTCTTTGTCATTGAACCTGAACTTCAGCTCATGCAGCTCCATGTCCACTACCACTCTCCTAATCGTAAGGAATGGTCTACCCAAAATGATGGGTACTTCAAATTCCACCTCATAGTCTAGGACTACAAAACCAACAAAAAGTATAAAGTCGGCCACCTTTACCAATACATCATAAATATTCCTACTGGCCGCTTTATAGACCTATTCGCCATCACTAAATGCATGTTTGTCTGGGTAGGATCCCTAACACCTAGTTTTTTATACATGACTAGCAGCATCAGATTTATGCTCGCCCCCAGATCACATAGGGCCTTAGCAAAATTGAGAGACCCGATTGTATATGGAATAGTGAATGCTCCTGGGTCTATCTTCTTCTGCACCAAGGACCTCATAGAAATAGCACTACAATTATGGAGATTATCCTTCGGTTAATAGCTCACTGCTCTTTTCTTCATCACATGGTCCTTCATTAAGTTAGCAAACCCTAGAATTCGCTCGAGTGCCTCCACCAAAGGCACATTTATTGTTAATTATTTCAACATCGCCATGAATTTACTAAATTTTTTTCATCAACCTTATTATTCAATATTTGAGGAAAGGGAGGTGGTGGTCTTGGGAGAGTATTCACCACTACTTTCTTTTCCTTCTCTTTCCCTTTTTCTAACTCGTCAACCTGCTGATGATTTGAAGGGATATAAATGCCATCCAACTTCTTAGACTCCACTGGATTATCTTTTTCAAGCTTACCATCTACTTCAATCATATCTTAAACTCCACCTTTACCCACAGAAAGACCAGGTAATATCTTACCACTTCTACTGGTAATCACCATACAAGAGCTATTATTTCATGGATTCTGAATTGTATCACTAGGTATCACTCCACTCTTCCTCTGGTTCAGCACTGTGAAGAGTTGGGTCATTTTCTATTACAGCTGTTTAATCAAAGTGGAGTGTGAATTTACCAACTGACTCATAGAGGATAGATCGATCTTCATGGTAGTCACCCCTGAGTTGGTAGCCTTCACTCTCTTTAAAAATTTATCCATCATGTCCTCTATGGACATCTTTTCAGAACTTATTGTAGCAGCCTCACAATTTCCAAGAGGGACATAGAACCTGCTCCTATCATTATTGCTCCTCTTATTTCCTTGCTCCCGATTCTTATATCCAGCCTTTTCATAATAAGTCCGACCTTGATTTCCTTGGCTATTTCCTCAGAAACCCCATGATTATTTACATAGTTCGCAATAGTAGTAGTAGTAGTAGTAGTAGTAGCATCAGCAGTAGCAGTAGAAGTAGCAGTAGCAGCAACCTCTTCTTTTGAGTCAGACTCCACTTAGCCCTGCAATCCCACAACCTGCACTTTCTCAGTTTTACCCGATAGTAAAGGCTTAGGTTAGCAAGTCCATCTACTTTTTTAGGTGAGCCATTTATTAATCACGCTCCTCGTCTCTTCTGTGTTGTTCAGTAGTCATACCAATAGAAATAGAGGGGCTCGCTACCACAGAGCCTTTGGTATGCCAAGCCCGACTCTATTTGGTATTTCTCTCTAGCATTTCTGAAGCCTCTAGGAATGTAAGATCAATAAATGAACCACCAGCAGCATTATCTACAATTGGTTTTGTCAGTGAATTAAGAGCCCTGTACAAAGTCTCCATCAAGTGTGTGTCTGTCATGTTGTAGTTCGTACACTGCATCAGCTTCTTTTTGAATCTCTCCCTAGTTTCATGCAAGGCTTCAGTTAGGAGTTCTCTAAAGTTATTGATCTCATCTCTCAACTGTACCCTTCTAGAAGGTGGAAAAACCCTTTCTTGGAAAGCTCTTTTCAACTACCTTCAGTTGGTTATAGAATTGGATGTTAGCTCATTAAGCCACAATGTTGCCTCCCCAGACAGAGACAACGGAAACAATCTCAAATAGATAGCATTCCAACCTACTCCTGGGTTATCAAAAGATTTACAAATGGTGACAAAGTTCACCAGATGCAAGTTCGGATCATCCCCAGGAAGTCCACCAAACAACCCCTTCAGATAAAGGAGCTAAATCATAGTACTGATAATATTGAATTTTACCCTAGGTTCATATGGAGGAGGAATTCCATCATCATCATCATTGAGGTCATACTAGATCAGCTGGTGATCTTACCTTTCTCATAATGGACGATTCCTGTTAGCTTTACGTTGTACTAATGCAGCAATTTGCTTTGCATACCTTGGGTTACCAAGTTTTAGCAACTCCTCATCTCCCAAGTCTTCATCCTCAGGATTTGGATGTCGTACTTGTTGATCATTGTTCTGTACATTCACTTGATCTCAAGCTAAGGCTGCTAACCTGTCAGCCTCCTGCTGGTCTGCCATTTTGCCAATTAGTTGTGGTTCTGGATTAAATAGTAATAATAGTTCTCCAAAACTTCTGGTTATTGGTATACACCTCAAAATTTCTGCAGCAACAAAAACAAAAAATAAATGTAAAACTAGGAAACTTGACTAACAGTCAATTAGCCCAACAAACTTTAATTTACTACCGTATTCCCCGGCAATGGTGCCATTTTTGATAACACTCAAACTACACCTCTCTTAAAAGAATGTAAGCGATCGTTAGCAGTATATAAACCAACTAGGTTGGGGTCAAATCCCATAGGGAATATGCTGTGAATTTGAGTTATCTGCGAGTTAATCAACTGATAGTTAGCAATTTCCTATGAATGGGGTTTTTTAGAAAGGTAGAAAATAATTACTTCTCAATTCAGTGTTTGAAATAAATATGATAAGGGAAACTAAGGTTATGTTCTCTATGGGTGTTGGGATTTGACAGACTCTAGTAATGGTTCAAGATTCTTGTGATAGGTAGGAACAACAGACTATCCTTGTCAAAGTTATATCTAAATGTTTCTCAACCTATTTAGACATTTAACCACCTAATTGTTTTGTAATTAGGGAATTTATATTTCATAACAGGAAGTTATCTTAAATTAATTAATCTTGTTACAGTATTAATTATTAAATGGAAGTTTGATGCTTCCAAGTCCCTGTTGATAATTCGCTTTTTTACTAGGGTTGATTTCTTATCTCAAGCAGATCACTAGTAATCAAGGCCTATTGTTTGCAACCAATAGTCAGAATATAAAATAATAGAATTAACAAGAAGTTTCTACCATCGTTAGAATCTTGAACACTTAGTTACGTTACAAACCCAAACCCATAGATCCCACAACTTGGGTTAAGGGAATTTAGCTACTCCTAATATAATAATCAAGACAACAAGTTGAATTTATAATTTGATATATGAACTTAAAGGAACATTAATAGCAACAAGTATTTCTTAGATTTTATCACAGTAGAAAATCCCAAAACAATGGTAACAATCTCTCCAAAAATAATTGTCTTGTTAAAGTCAAAAAACTAGAGAGAAATAATTCACCAAGCACGTCCAGTTCTACCCCATTGGAAAACCCTAACATATAATTTAAATACTTCATCATAATTATGGAAAAAAAATCACAAATCATATTATTTTTCTCAAAAAGACGACGACATGTGTTACGGCTTATCAGGAGTCTGATGCCTTATCAAGAATGTCGTCAATTCCTCTTCATATTTGAACAATTTTTATCTTCAGCTGATGATGAAGCCTGACATCTTATCAGACATGTGATGTCTTATTAGAATTATGTTCACTTCTTCACTTCAAGTCCCATTCCCTACCTAAGCCTAAAGACGAGCCTGACGACTTATCACAGGTCGTCGTTACTTCTTCCAGCTGAATCCCATTCTCTGTCTAAGGCTAATGGAAACTCTAATAGCTTATCACAAGGTAGATGACTTATCAGACAAGTCGTCAACTATACTTCCCTCTCTACTTTCTCAGAAATCAACTCTTTTACTTCTATTATTGCTTGTTCTCTTGCATCTTGACTTTTACTGCAATATCAAAGAGAAAACAATCAAAAATGACAAAAGTTGCTTAAGAAATTACAACTATTCTCAGTTAAAAGCCTTAAATATGTTATCATCTACTCACATATCAATATATCTGCAATTTTTTCTTCAGTGGAGTAAAACATAATTGATATAAGACCCTTTTCAACATTATCTCTAAGAAAGTGATGTCTAATATTAATATGTTTAGTTCTTTTATGTTGAACAGGATTCTTAGCTTAATTAATAGCACTTGTATGGTCACAGAAAATAGAAACACATCCAACATCTATACCAAAATCCATGAGTTTTTGTTTAATCCATAACAACTGAGCACAACAAGATCCTACAATAACATATTCTGCCTCAATAGTAGACAAGGGTGCTGAGTTTTGTTTCTTAGTGGACCAAGTAATTTGACATGATCCAAGGTGGTGTTCCATGTCAGTGGTACTCTTTCTGTCGAGCAAGAATCCTGCATAGTCAGTATCAGAGTAACCTACCAAGTTAAAGTTACTACCTTTTAGATACCATAGGCCAAGATCACTAGTTCCTTTGAGATATCTAAAGATTCACAGATTTTAAGTGAGATTCTTTATGATTTTCTTGAAATATTGCACATAAATATTGCACATAGTCACACACAGAACACAATATCATGACTTCTAGTTGTGAGGTATAGTAATGAGCCTATCATTCCTCTGTACAGCTTTTTCTCCAAATCAGGACCTATTTCATCCAAATCAAGCTTTATGGTAGTTGATATTGGAGTGTTGATCTCTTTTGTATTTTCCATGGAAACTCTTTTGATAAGTTCCTTAACATACTTCTGTTGATGGATCATGGTCCAGACGTTGTTTGTTTAATTTGCAAACCCAAGAAGAAGTTTAGCTCCCCCATCATACTCATCTCAAATTCATAACTCATGAGTTTAGCAAAATCATAAGTCATGTTCATGTTTGTAGAGCCAAAAATAATGTCATCAACATACAACTGCACAACCAATAGATCTTTCCATTAGTATTTAAGAAAAGAGTGTTGTAAATTTTACCTCTATGTGACCATCCTCCTAATTTCTTCATACTAAGATCTTTGAGCTTGTTTTAGTCCATACAAAGTCTTATCCAGTTTATAAACATGATCAGGAAACTCCTTCCTTTCAAATCCTGGTGGTTGTTTTACATACACCTTCTCTTTGAGAATACCATTCAAGAATGCACTCTTAATATGTATTTGATAGAGAATAAACTACATATAAGTAGCAAAAGCAATAAGTAATCTAATTTCTTCAATTCTAGATACAGGAGAAAACGTCTCATCAAAATCTATGCCTTCTTCTTGATTATACCCTTGGACCACTAATCTTGCCTTGTTCCTTATAACTCTTCCATGGTCACCAACCTTATTTCTATACACCCACTTAGTTCCAATTATTGTTCTATCTTTTGGAACTAGAACTAAGTTCCATACTTTGATTCTTTAAAATTAATTTAACTTTTCCTGTATGGCTATAATCCAATCAATATCAAGCAGGGCTTTAGTTACATTCTTTGGCTCAATTTCTGACAAGAATGCTTTGAAAGCATGCATCTTTCTCAGTCCAAACCTAGTGGTGATCCCAGAAGTGAGATTAGTGAGAACATTCTCAATAGGATGTGATCCTTTATACTTGTAAGCTAATAGGATCACTACAGATGATCTGAGCTGGGGTAGTTGGGGGCTCAGTTCCCCCTTTCACTGTGCCTCCAGAATTAGTTCCCCCTATTGATATGTCTTCATGTTTGGTAGCTCCAGTTGATGAACCATGTTGTGTAACCTATTTCACTAAGTCACTTCCTTCATGCAGGTTATTCTTAACACATGATTCATCAAAAACTATATGCACACTCTCTTTAACACAATTTGTTCGATTGTTCAGAACCCTATAAGTCTTACTATGAAGTGAATATCATAAGAAGATTCCCTCATAACTTTTAGCATCAAATTTTCCCAGATTATCCTTTTCATTATTATGAATGAAACATTTATAACCAAAAGTTCTAAAATGAGAAATGTTTGGTTTTCTTTCCTTTAGTAATTCATAAGGAGTCTTCTCTAGAATAGGTCTGATAATACATCTATTTATGATATTTACTACTGTATCAATTGCCTAAGCCCAAAGGTTTTTAACAAGATTTCCTACAAGTATCATTGTTCTAGCCATATATTCGAAGGTTCTATTCTTCCTTTCTACCACTCCATTTTGTTGTAGTGTTCTGGGAGCAAAGAAGTTATGATATATACGATTTGTGGAATAGGATTCAAAAAATTTGACATTTTCAAATTCTATACCATGGTCAGATCTTATGGAAACTAGAGAAGTTTTCAGTTTCTTTTCAATTTTCTTTATGAAAATAGTAAAGACATCAAAGGTATCTTCTTTAGAAGCTATAAACAATGTCCAGATAAATATGGAATAATCATCAACAATCACAAAAACATACCCTTTTCCATCTCTACTTTAAAGTATCATTGGTCCACACAAGTCCATATGGACCAGGTCAAGACGCTTGTTAGTTCTGGCATGGTTCGTTGACTTAAAAGAAGATCTTACCTGCTTCTCCCTTACATATGAACTACATACCTTTTCTTCCTTGAACTTAGTTTTGGTCAAACCCAATACCATATCTTTGGAAGAAAGTATGTTTAGTTGTTTTATACTTGCTTGTCCAAGTCTCCTGTGCTAAAGGAGGAGATCATTTTCCATTGCACTCAGGCAGGTCAACTCTGTTCCTGGCATTGCCATTATGTCAGCTTTATAGATATTTTAGAATCTTCTTGCAGTAAGCACAATCTCTTTGGTATCCATCCTCTTGACTCTGACTCTTGCATAAGTAAAAATAACTTTATTACCTTTACCATATAGTTGTGAAATGTTCAGCAGGTTATGATTCAATCCTTCCATAAGATAGACATCTTTCAATGCTCTTAATTCAGATGTGTTAATTTTACAACTCTAGAAATGATTCCCTTTCTTATATCACCAAAAGAAACTCCTCATCTATTTATTTTGGAGAGTGAAAGAAATTTTTTCTTATCACCAGGCATGTGTATTGAGAAAGCATTGTCCAGGTACCAATGCTTTTTGCTTCCTTTCACCTTTTCCTCAGAAGAATAATCTTCTTCCTCTAAGTCAGAGTCTCCTAAGGCTATGAATGTTGTTTCATCAATTTCATCATTATCTGAATCAGATCCCCAGGCTGCTACCATAGCATATTCTTCCTTATTTTTGGCTTTTTCTTTTATTTCTTTCTTAGCCCTTTCCTTCCCCTATTCTATATCCCAAACAGGATATTCCCTGATCTGATAATCAGTCTTTCCATACTTATAGCATCCATTTGGATTTTTATTGGAAAGTTTCTTGCTACATGATCCCTTTTTCTTTTTATAGAATTTACTGAAGTTCTTAGTTATGAAGGCAATTTGTTCCTGGTCATGTTCTACTTCATCATCACTATCTGGGGCCTTCAAAGACAAGACTTTCTTAGAGGCTACTTGTTCATTAGTTCCATCAATTTCCATTTCATAAGTCCTCAAATTTCCTACTAGTTCATTCAGTGTTATGCTTGTGAGATATTTTACCTCGCTAATTGTAGTCACTTTAACATTCCACTTTAATTTTGGTAGTACCCTCAACACCTTTTCAACTTGTTCCTCCTCAGTGATGACCATTTCTAAGGAACTCAGCTCATTTGTTATGGCAGTAAGCATTTTCATTATCTCATACAAGGATTCATTCTCCTTTATCTTAAATACTTGATAGTCAGTAAACAGAAGAGCAATCCTAAATTTTCTTACCGGAGAGGTAACCTCATATGCATTGATTAATGCATCCCAAATTTGCTTAGCAGTGGTTCATGTTGACACTCTATTGTACTCAGCTAGTCCTAGTCTACAGACTAAGATGTTCTTAGCCTTAGCATTTTTCCTTAATGCCACTAAGTCATCAACAACAAATTTACTACTTACTTTCTTGACTTGTTGACCATTAACCAACTTCATTAGAATAGTAGGACGATCATTAATCCTATCCCATAATTTGTAGTCTTCACCTTAGATGAACATTTCCATCCTGGCTTTCCACCAGATAAAGTGAGAGCCATTAAGAGTGGAGGTCTAGTATTTGACTACACTTCACTATGACCAGTAGGAGGTGCGAAATTCATCATAGTGATCTTTTCTTAGGTGCTAACCTTATTTAAGACTAACTCACTCTGATACCACTTGTTAGAGTGCGTACCCTACTGATTTTAGTGCTTTACTCTAATAGTGGCCTATTAGTGAAACAAGTCAACTAACGTGGTTCACCGAAGTAAAACTAAAGACAATTATTTTTACGTAGAAAACACCCGGCTCAAGAAAGATGTAACCCGGCTCAAGAAAGATGTAAAAAACTACGAACTGTACCTCTATAGGATTTAACCCCAACTTCACTAATACTCTTTAGCCTCAACAATCAACAAATTACAAGACTTCTTGTAAACTAGGAATTAAAAGCTTCCAACTCCTATTTCTACAATAACACAAATCTTCCCAGGATAAGTGTACCCAAGTCTTTGAGTTCCCTAACTTGAAGACACAAATCCTAACTCATTTTATAATTCACTGAGACTATAACAAAACTCATTACAACTCAAATAACCAACCTACTACAAAGTCTATGACTTTCTAAGTAAAGGACCAGGTTCTTCTTTAAGATTAGTGAACTAATTTATTGATTGAAGCTTTTCTTTATTAGTGCTTGAGTGAAATACTTGAAGCTCATTTGTTGTATTTAAGACAACTCCTGATTAAGTCCTTTAGATAATGTATTTTCTATCATCAGTAGGACTCTACCAGGTAGTTTCACTCCTTGTTACAACCGTCTATCACCTTAACTAAATAGGACTCTTCTACTTCATCCCCTAGTCTCGCTGGAATCCTTGATCAACTCAATCTCTAAGTGTTGGATCTATCATCTCTTTTTTATGCTCTTTGATACATTTGATAAATGTTGAGAGCATATTTGAATCTCCTTGCTTATCCACTCCTGACTTTATGCATTTCTTATTAGTAGTCTTGCCTATGACTGTTCTTTCTATACTCATGTGGACCATCTTGCACAATATGTTTCATTCATATGTCCATCATCAAAACTTCAGTATCCTAACACAATCACTTTTAAAGAAACTTTTTCTTCACATAATACTATTTTTTTTTAAAAGAGACTATAAATGATGAAATAGAATCACTAATTTCCAATAAAACTTGGAAGCTAGTTGATTTACCAATGGGTTGTAAAATAAATGGATGTAAATGGGTCTTACGTAAAAAGTTAAAATTAAATGGATGTTAATATATATAAGGCTTGGCTTATGGCTAAAGATTTTAAGAAACTAGAAGGCCTAGAATTTTTTGATACTTTTTCTCTGATAACTAGAATTACATCCATTAGACATTTAGTTTTTACTGCAAAAAGTTTTGATTTACAAATCCTTAAAATGGATGTAAAGCTGTTTTTTTAAATGGAGACTTTAATGAGTAGATTGACATAGAACAACACTAATGTTTTGTTGAAGCTGGCTAAGAAAGTAAAGTATGTAAACTTACTAAATCTCTATATGTCTTGAAATAGGCACTAAAGTAAACACATGACAAGTTTGATTCCTGCATGATTGGTAATGACTTTAAAACAAATGAGTATGATGAGTACATATGTCATAAGTCTTGGAATAATTTGCATGTTATTATTTGCCTATATGTTTATGATTTATTGATCCTTGGCTCTAATATTAATGTTATTGGAGAAACTAAAAATATTCTTAGAAGTTATTTTGATATGAAAGATTTTGGTGAAACATGTGATGGAATTTTCCTTGACCAGTCACATTATTTTGAGAAAATTTTAAAAAAATATAATTTCTATGATTTCAAGCATGTTGTAACTTCTTTTGATTCTAGTGTTCACTTGTTTCCTGTTGAAAGTGAAAATTATGTGATAAACGAAAATAAATATGCTAGTATAATTGGAATTTTGAGATACGTGATTGATTGCACTAGGCTTTATATTGCATAGGCAGTAAGAGTACTTAGCAGGTTTACTAACAAGCCAGGTAATGAATATTATCATGCTATAACGAGAGTAATGAGATCTTTAATTGGAATAAAATCTTATAGCTTGTTTTATAAAAAATTTCTTGTTGTACTTTAAGGATTTTGTGATGCAGATTGGAACATTTTATCAGGTGATTCCTTATCTATTACCAATTATATTTTTACTTTGAGTAGTGGTGCTATTTGTTGGAGATCTAAAAAGAAAATTATTATTGCTATCTCTACCATAAAGGTTGAACTAGTTGCTCTAGCTTCAGCTAGTGAGAAAGCAAATTGGTTAAGAGATTTGTTATTTAAAATACCTTATTTTGAAAAACCAATCCTCCTATATTAATTCATTGTGATAGCACCGCTCAAATTTGTAGAGTTCAAAATCGTTATTACAATAGTAAATCCATACGTATAAGGAGAAAAATAGTAATGTGAGATCATATTTGACAAATGATACCATTAATGTTGATTATGTCAAATCTTGTGATAATCTTGTAGATCCACGGACTAAGGTCTAAGCAAGAGAAAAGGTCTGGAGCACATCGAGGGGATGGGATTGAAGCCTATTAAATCTTGAGTTGTATGTAAGGAAACCCAATATGGGGACTAGAGATTCTATAACTAGATTCAATGGGAAAACTGAATCACATGATGACTTCTTATGAAAAAATGCACTATTTTTATCCTTTCCTATGGTGTGAGTGTATTTACCTGTATTGATTGTGTGGTTGAGTTTAAAAAGAAAACTCTTAATGAAAATATGTAACTCATATGAGTGGGGTGCTAAAATTATAGGAGCACTCTTAACATATTTGACCTATGTGAGTGTGGAAGTAGGCCACTTCCTACGAGAACTAGGCTCATTCTCAAAGACACTCATGAAACTGAGATAGAACAAGGTCTTACTGTTTTGGCTATACAGCTTATGTCAGCACCTTGACTATTTTGTTTAAACAATTATTTTTTATTTTTCCTAAGTAGTCATATTTCAATCCTGAGACCACTATAACTTTGGAGTAAAAAATATTGTTTTACTAAGTGGAGGTTCAATGCAGAGCTCACCTTCATTATGCATAGGAGTCTTTCTTCAACTAGTGGACTCTCTTATATTAATATTAAAATAAGTGGAGAATTGATGTTGTTTTAGCATTTTAATATTATTATTTTTAATATTATTATGCATGGTTATGGAGTGCATTCATGAAAAATACTCCAACCATTATACTCCAACCATTATATTACTATTAAATTGCTGCCCCATATTATTTCACTTATGGAATTATATGCCAATTGCCATTTATGGTTGTTTTAAGGCATTAGACGTGCAAATTATTTGCTATATTTAAGTGCAGTTTCATTGTGATTTAATGGGCATTATATGCCTTATTTTTGTTTCTAAAAGTTGCACAAACTTTAGAGGCATGGAGTAAAGTTTTGTTTTCATATAACTCAAATGACCATTTAGTTCTTGTAACTCTTGTAACCTTCTTCACATTTATCTTTTCATTTATTCTTTCTATTCATTGCATGGAAGATTTTTTCAAATATAAATAGAGGCGGCTTTGTATTTTTTTCTAAGTACAAGATAATATAGAGTTCACAAAATTTAGTAAAAGTAGAGTTTATTAGTTGAAGGGAGGTGTTCTTTTTGTAGAGCTTTGAACTCAACTCTTGTCCAAAGTTGTTGAGTTGTTCTTTGTAAGAAGGTTATTGTATCCTGGAGGAGACAAGTCAAGAAGATTACTGCTGGACAGGTGAAACTACTTGCTACAGTGTGCGTGAATCTATTTATAGAGAGTGAGATATCCGCGCCTCAATCGAAGAAGAAGATAACTTTTTATTTTCATCACTTGGAATTTTTAAGTTGTAATATTATTGAAATTTTCACCAACAAGTGTTATTTATACAAATGTATGCACTTGTAACTATAGTGACCAGGAGGGGGGCTAGTATGTTATAATAGTACACCTCACCTCCAGATTCTATTATTCATCAATCAACTCAATAAGGATTGTTCACTGTTCAGGTATGTATGCATTTTATTGGTGAGTTGAAATTCATAAAAATTGCATGATGCTACTTAATTTTCTTGAAGGAAGAAATATTCACTCTTAAATTGAAGAACAGAAAGCAAAAAACTTCTTAGTATGAAAATAATCATAGTACAAGTTTATGCCTCCACAAAGCTCTAGATTTTTCATTTTAACAATTCTACTTGTTGTACTTAATTAGATGTTTGAAATATTTCCTTTATATGATGTCATTTATGACACAGGAAAGGACATGGCTTTCCTATAAATAGAGTGTAACAATTCATTTGTGAGACACATCAAACAGAGAGCAAAATAAATACAGAGAGAGCAGTGAGGCATTTCATAGTCTATGATAAAAATAGTTTATGAAGAAAAAATTAGAGTGAGTGATATTTTAGTAAGGTAGGAGCCAAAAGAGGATTAATTCTTTTTATTGTGTAGTAGTCTCTTTAAGTATTATACTTCTGACTATTCTGTGTAAAATTTCTTACTATAGTAAGATCAGTTGTTCTTCTTGATCTGTGATTTTTTTCTTATTTAAAAGGATTTCCGCATAAAATTCTTGATGTCTTTCTTTTTTCATTTTATTTTTATTATTTTACTGCAAATATTTTTGTTGTTATTTTTTATTTACCCAACAAACTGATATCAAAAGACATCATTTGCAATATCTGTATTTTGGGTAAATGATGAAAGTTAACACAAGTAAAATGGTTACTTTTAATGACATTAATTATGCTATTTGGAAGGGAAAATAGAAGATCTTCTTTATGTCAAAATTTTTCATCAACCAGACTGTGACACTATAAAACATAAAAGTAAGACCGACAAAGAATGGAATTTGATGCACAATAGATTTGTGGTTTTATTAGGCGGTGGGTTGGTGACAATGTGTTGAACGATATTTTTAGGGAGACACATGCTCAGTCCCTATTAGCATCTTGAGAGTTTGTATGCTCGAAAAAGGAAAATTAATAAAATGTTATTGATAAACAAATGTTGGAGTTAAAATATCATGATGGTTCACCAGTGATAGATCACCTGAATAACTTTTAGAGGATCATGAAATACTTATTTGCTATAGGCATTAAGTTTGATGAAGAAATTCAAGGCTTGCTTCTATTTGGTATCCCTACCAAACACTTGGAAAATATTTATATCTTCATTGTCAATTCTACTCCTATTAGCGTAATATCTATGGATTTTCCCAAGAGCAGAATTCTTAATGAAGAGATGAGGTAAAAGTTACAAGGTTCTTCTTCGTCTAATGTCTTTTTGATTGGAACTAGAGGAAAAATTGGAATCATGATTCTCAAAATAGAGATCATTATATAAGAAAATATAGAGAAAAATTTGAAGATATTGAGTGATATCACCTTGTATTACCCCGTACTAATCTTAGCTTGGTTCATCTTTCAATTACATACATAATAGGCATGAGGCCTAAAATTTTAACGAAGTGTTGGGGACTTAGTCATTTTTAAGACCTCTAACTTTGAGAATTTTTATTTTTGCCTTCCCGACCATGATACATTGGTTTTTGAGTTAATTCATGTTTAGGGGAGTAATAAGTATGTCTTGGAGAAGTTTAAGATTTATTGGATGAGGCTTGGGACATGTTTGGATCACAAAACCACTGGGTTATTGCGATAATCTCGTGTCGTAGCTCTATTCCCATTCTCATGCGTCCGTGTTACGGTGAGGGAAATGAACGACTGCGATAGGACTGTGTCACGGTAAGCCTATTGTGTCCAGTTTAAAATTAAATGACTGAGGGGAATTGGTTCTTTTCTCCCTCAACTAAATCATTCATATCACAACTTTGGGGATCAATTAAGCCATTATTTGCCCTTCTTCTACAATATTGCTCTTAATAAAACCCTCTCCTTCCCCCAAGAACAAGAATTCAATTCCTTTCTCCCCAAGAAATTAAGAATCCAAGTTCCCTAAGTTCAAGAACCTTTAAGATTAGTGTTTTCCTTTTAATTTAAGAAGCTTAAGGTATGTGGGGTCTTCATTCATGGGTCCCTTTTACCCATGGAGCCCAAAACCCCTATTTTCAATTAAAGAATAGATTTTTCTATTATTATGGTATTCTATATTTATTTAGATGTGTTTGATTTATGTTTTCATGGTGATTTTAAATTCAATTCAGCCCATGTATGATTCCATGCATGATGTGATTTCCTCATGCTTTGAATCTCAGTTTCCCATGTCCTATTTCAAGTGAATTCCATGTTAAACCCCCCAAATTATGATTTTTAGTCATATAATCAGGTTGTTTCCCCTCTTTAAATCATTTCCATGTTTAAACTCATGATCCCCACACGTTCGTTGGAATGTGTATGATTATGGATTTTGAACCATAATCCTTGACTATAGTTTTTAAGCTTTTTATTGTATTCAGTGATCATTCAATGTTGGTGGGTTATGAATACCTGATACCTACGAGTTTATACACTAATTCAGATCATTTAAGTAATGATTTAGTTAAACAATAAATTCTATTACTTATTCAGTTGATGTAATCATGATAAGCACTAGAAGTTATGAAATCACGTTCAGTCAAGCTTAGTTCAGTTCATACCCAGTGTCAGTTCAATTGGTAGCAGGATTTATTACTAAGAAAACTCAGGGATGAGGGCTTACCTGGCATTAGAGAGTGTGTCCCTTAGTAACAATCCTTGAGTTACAAAACTACGTAGCCAGCATAGGTTAGAGATGTCTACCTGCCAGTTGAGGGTTGATAAGGTATTTACCTGCCATTTGAGAGTGACACATATCTCATTGGAGCACCTGCCAGTTGAGGGTAGTTTAGGGATCCTTAAAGCTAGTATTAGTACCCGTGACCCAGTACAGATACCCTTCCAACTGGGGTTACAGGTTGGACCTCGATTAGCTTAGATTGGGATATGTCGATTAGATGATACCTCCCATAATCTCAGTGCAGTATTCAGTATATTTTTAGTTTAGGTTTGCATTGACCAAGTATATATATTATCAGTTATACAGATTACAGTCTTTTAATTTCCAGATTATTTTAGAAATATGTTGATACTTGGTCTTGCAATCACAGATATTACTTGCTTATGCATTCATGCATAGTTACCTATGTATTTTAGCCAGTCCTCATCTCATATACTAGTACATTCAAAGTACTAACAGCATAATCTTTTTCTGCTATGATATCTTAAATCATAGGTTTGAAGGCTCAGATTCTCGGCTGCAGTTAAACAGTCAGCGTTACTCAGTAGCCATAGTAGTGAGTCTTTATCCAATAAGGACATATTATCTCTCATTCAGTACTTTAGTATTTTATTATGTTCAATCAATCAGAGTTAGTTGGAGTCATGTCCCACTAAATCCTCAGTAACTTATAGGCTTTCAGACAGTCAATTAGATGGTTATTCAATTTATCAGTCTTTTCAGTATTATCAATTGATTTAAGTTGACAGTTTGCTTTCAATATTTCACCAAATTCTTCAAATTTTTGATTGAATCACATTTTCAGTATTCAGATTTTCATTATTTTAGTAGTTTATCTTCTGTACGCATGTATGATTATTATTTTATTCAGTGCTCATAGCAAGTAACAGCTGATGAGTTAGCTTGTGATGACTTATGATCGTAAGCACCATTGTCATGACTAGGGGTAGGCCTCAGGTCATGACAAAACTTGGCACTAGAGCCTAAGGTTTTACAGTGTCCTAAGGTGTCTAAAAGTCTTGTTGAGAAGAGTCTTATGCATGGTTGTAAAGCGCGACACATTTATAGATGAGAGACTACAGGATGTTTTAGGAAAAGTTTCCCTTCTTTCAATATTCATGTCATACAAAAGAGCATAAGCTCTATTTAAACTCTCTTTCTAACTCATCCTTTGTTTTGTTTATAGATCATGCCTCCCAGAAGAAATAACGAAAGAAGAAATGGGTACCATCCCACCCCTCCGCCTATTTAGGAAGATCCCTTGAATGAATATGTCTCTCACGCCGAGTTCAAAGCTATTTTTTCTACCTTAGCCCATTCAGTGGCTGCTTAGAATAATCAACAGGCTATTGCTCTAGCTAATCCAGTGGAAAATATAGCTGCAGCTAGGATTTGGGATTTCACTCGAATAAATCCCCCTCTATTTTTAGGATCCAAGTCTGAGGAGGATTTATAAGAGCTTTTTGAAATAGTACAGAAGATGACTGATATCATGGGTGTCATTTCGAATGAGAGTGCAGAGTTAGCTGCATATCAATTGTAGGATGTAGCTCACACTTGATTTAAGTAATGGAAGGAGGATTATGGTGTTAAAGTAGGTCCTGTTGAGTAGGATGAGTTTTCTATGACTTTTTTAGATAGGTTTTTCTCATTAGAGCTGAGGGAGACTAAGTGCTAAGAGTTCATTAACTTGAAGCAGGGCGGTAAGAGTGTGAAAGAGTACTTGCTTAAGTTTACTCAATTGGGGAGGTGTGTTCCTAATTGGTGGCTGACAACAGGTCCAAAATGAGTAAGTCGTGTCTGGTGCAGCTGATAGTGTGGTTATGAAGTGTAGGACTGCCATGTTGATTAAGGATATGGACTTATCTAGACTTATGGTTCATAATCAACTAATTGAGAAAGAGAAGATTAAGGAGAAATAGAGAGAGAACAAGAGGGACAAAATAGGTAGTTTTAACTTTTCCCGGCTGAGGTCAGAAGGTGGTACACCTTCTTAATTTTGTCAAAAATTTTCATCCCCACCTCCATCTTCAGCTAGTACCCCAGTGCCTAAGTTCAGGCAAGATAGTCGGGATAGAGCGACAAGCTTTAAATCCCAGGGTAGTGTGAACAGTGGTCATACTAATCTACTCTATGATAAATGTGGTAAGCATTATCATGGTGTCTGTAAAGATGGTAGTAAAGTGTGTTTTGGATGTGGCAAGCCAGGACACAATGTTAGAGATTGCCCAAAGGCTTTTCAGCAGGGTCAGTCTAACCGTCCCCCAGTTCCAGCCGGTCGCCCAACTCAATAGGGTGCCACTTTTAGCATAACCAGTGGCAGCGTCAGATTAGGTTGTATGCCCTCCAGACCCGAAAGGTTCAGGAAAGTTCTCCTGATATTGTTAAGTGTAAGTTGCTAGTCTTTCATATCCATATTTATGCTTACTTAGACCCCAAAACTTCACTCTCTTTTATACCCCCCTATATAGTAGTTTATTTTGGTGTCAGTCTCAATTCTTTAGAAGAACTTTTCTCAGTGTCTAATCCAATGGATAAATCTATTATAGCAAAACGGGTATACAGAAGTTTCCCAATTATAGTATCTCAGAATTTTGATGTCATTCTCAGCATGGATTTGCTCCACTCATGCTATGTCTCAGTTGATTGCAGAATAGAGTCTCTCAGTTTCAGTTTCCCAATGAATAAGTCATTGAATAGAGGGGTAGCACCTCTATGTTTAGGGGTCAGATTATTCCTTTTCTAAAGGTAAGAAAAATGATATCGAAGTGGTGTATATACCATCTTGTGCGAGTCAAAAACTTTTGTCCTGAGACTCCAAGTCTTGAGTCTATTTCAACAGTAGGGGAGTTTTCATATGTGTTCCCTGAAGATCTTCTCAAAGTTTCTCTCAAAAAAAAATTGACTTTGGATTAGATATCCTTCCAGATACCCAGCCTATATGTATTCCACCTTATAGAATAGCTCCAATTGAGTTTAAGGAATTGAAAGAACAGTTAAAGGGTCTCTTAGATAAGGTATTCATTAGGTCTAGTGTTTCCCCATGTGGCTCTCCAATCTTGTTTGTGCGTAAGAAAGATGGTTATCTCAGAATATGCATCAATTATCGTTAGTTGAACAAAGTCATAATAAAGAATAAGTATCCACTCCCCAGGATTGATGACGTGTTCAACCAACTTTAGGGTGCTAGCTATTTCTCTAAGATAGACCTCAGATCCGGCTATCATCAGCTCAGATTCAGAGTGTGACATTTCAAAAACAGCTTTCAGAACTCTATATAGTCACTTAAAATTTCTAGTTATGTATTTTGGACTAAAAAAGGCCCCTTCATCTTTCATGGACTTGATGAACATAGTGTTCAAGAAGTAATTGGACATATTTGTCATAGTCTTCATTGATGATATTCTTGTCTATTCCCATAGTGAAAATAATCATGCAAACTATTTGAGAATTGTGTTACAGACCCTTAGAGCTCATCAATTGTTTGTCAAGTTTAGTAAGTTTAAATTATGGCTAATATTAGTAGCCTTCCTTGGCCATGTTATTTTTAGTGCTGGTATTTGAGTTTACCCTCAAAAGACCAAAGCAATAAGAAACTAGCCCAGACCCATTTCTCTATAAAATATTAGGAGTTTTTTTGTTTAGCTGGCTATTACAGATGGTTTATTGAAGGGTTTTCTTCTATTTCATCTCTTATGTCTCGATTGACTCAAAAAAGGTCAAATTTCAGTGGTCAGATTCTTTCAAGAAAAATTTTTAGGAGTTGAAGACTCAACTCACTTCAGCCATAGTATTGACTTTTCTAGATGGTTCAAATGGGTTTGTAGTTTACTGTGATGCTTCCAGAGTTGGTCTTGGTTGTGTATTGATATAGAGAGGTAAGTTCATAGTCTATTCATTAAGATAGCTTAAACCCTATGAAAATAACTATCCTACCCATGATCTTTAGTTAGCAGTTATTGTTTTTACCTTGAAAATTTGGAGGCATTATCTTTATGGGGTTTATGTTGATGTATTCACAGATCACAAAAGTTTGCAGTATGTGTTCTCTTAGAAAGATTTGAATCTTTGATAGAGAAAGTGGCTTGAGTTTTTAAAAGATTATGATATGAGTGTGTTGTATCATCCAAGAAAGCCCAATGTAGTGGAATATTCCATTAGTATATTATCTATAGGTAGTGTTGCTCATGTTAAGGAGGGTAAGAAGAAGTTAGTCTGGGAGGTTCATCAGCTTGCTAGAATAAGTCTTCGACTATTTGAATTAGATGAAGGCAGTGTATAGGTTCAGAATGGTTCAAAATCTTCATTGGTTGCCGAAGTAAAGAAATAGCAAGATAGGAATCCCAGTATGGTTAAGTTGACAGAATCAGTCAGAGATCAGAAAGTAGAGGTTTTCTTCCAAGAGGGAGATGGTGTGTTCCATTGTCAAGGTAGGTTATATGTTCTGTATGTTGATGGTTTGAGGCTGCAAATTTTAGCTAAAGCACATGTTGTTCAGTATTCTATTCATCCAAGGGCCACTAAGATGTATAGGGACTTACAGGAAAACTATTGGTGGAATGGTATGAACAAGGATATTGCAGAGTTTGTGGGTAAGTGTTCAAACTGTCATCAAGTTAAAGTTGAGCACCCGAGGCCTAGTAGTACATTGCAGGAGTTCAGCATCCCCACTTAGAAATGGAAAGTGGGGAGCATGGATTTTATGATGGGTTTGCCTTGTACGCATCGCTAGCATGATTTAATATAGGTCAGTGTGGATAGAATGACCAAATTAACTTATTTCTTGGAAAGTCATACTTCCTACTTAGCTGATGATTATGTTACGATTTATATTAGGGAGTTGGTTAAGTTACATGGGATTTTATTATCTATCATATTGGATAGAGGTACTCAGTTTACCTTTCACTTTTGGAAGGATTTTCAGAAGGGTCTTGGTACCCAAGTTCATCTCAGTACAAATTTTTATCCTCAGATAGTTGGTCAGTAGAAAGGACCATTCAGACCTTAGAATACATGTTAAGAGCATGTGTTATTAAGTTTAAAGTTAGTTGCGATGTCCACTAACCTTTGATTGAGTTTGATTACAATAACAACTATTATTATAGTATTCAGATGGCATCGTTTGATACTGTCTATGGGAGGAGATGTAGATCTCCAATTTATTGGTTTGAGACCAGTGAAGTTTCTTTGATAGGCACAGATTCAGTGTTTGATGCAATGGAGAAAGTTTATTTGATTAGGGAAAGGCTGAAGACCACCCAAAGTTATCATAAATCCTATGCAGATATGAGAAAAAGAGATCTTGAGTTTGAGGTAGGTGATTTAGCTCTTCTAAAAATCTCGCCCATAAAGGGAGTGAAGATATTTGGATAGAAGGGGAAGCTCAGTCCCCGATATGTTGGCCCTTATAGAATCTTGAACCATTTTGGGAATGTATCTTATGAGCTAGAGTTGCCTACAGATTTGGTATCAGTGCATCCGGTGTTCCACGTTTCTTTGTTAAAGAAATGTATTGGTGATTCAGCTGTAGTTGTTCCTTTAGAAGACATGGATGTTAAGATAGCATTTCCTATGAAGAAGTCCCAGTTGAAATCCTTGATGTCATATACGTAGACTAAGGAACAAAGAAGTTCCCTTGGTTAAAGTTCTATAGCAGAATCAGTCCATTAAGGGAGCTAGTTGGGAAGTGGAAGCAGATATGCGTACCAAATACCCTCATCTTTTCTCCGCAAACTCAAACTCAGCTTGACATAATAGTTTTTCCTTGATTGATTCATTTCCATTCTGAGTTCCATCTATACATATATATATATATATCTCATTCAGTACTTTATAATTTCATTATGTTCAATCAGCTGGAGTTAGTTCGGGGCTTTTCCTTTCAACTCCTCAGTCAGTTAGAGGCTTTCAGACAATCAGATAATTAATTAGATGGTTATTGAGTTTATTAGTCCTTTCTGTATTATCAGTTGTTTTAAATTGGCAGTTAGCTTTTAGTATTTTACCAGATACTTCAGATTTATGATTGAATCACATTTTCAGTATTCAGATTTGAATTATTTCAGTAGTTTATCTTCCGCACACGTGTATGATTATTATTTTATTCAGTGCTCACAGCAGGTACCAGCTCATGGGTTAGCTTGTAATTGTAAGCACCATTGTCATTCTGGGAGGTAGGCCTCAGGTCGTGACACACTGTGAGTTAAAAGGGAAAACAGAGAATTCTTTTTAAAGTGGAAGAATGATAATAGATATGAAGAGAAAAAGAAAGAAAACGACCATGAAAATTCCATATCCACTATCACCTTTTAAATCTTTGCTATCCTTGATCCAAATGTAATAAATATTGCTCGTGATACGTCATGTTGGGTTGTAGATTCTGTTGTCGCATCTATTATGACATCAAAGAATGATTTCTTTCATGTCTTATACTCTAGGTGACTTTGGAACCTTGAGTATGGGAAATGAGATTGTCCCTATGGCTGGTATTGGTACAATTTGTTTAGAAACTAGTACTGGATCTAAACTAGTTTTAAATAATGTAAAACATGCTTCTGATGTTGGTTTTCACTTGATTTATGTTGGCGAACTAGATGATGTGGGATATGTTAGTATTAATGGTGGTGATAAATGGAAACTCATTATAGGTTTTTTTTTTTTGGTTGTGGCTCCTAGTGACAAGCTTCATGGTCTATACTGGACTACGACTTCTACTTATGCTAATATGGTTAATGCAGTTGAAAGTGCTAGCTCTTCAACATTATGGAATAAAAGGTTTAGTCATATTAGAGAGAAAAGACTTAATGTTATGGCCAAGAAAAACTTACTGTTAGATTGTGAAAGTGCTAAATTAGAAAAATGTGAGCAGTTTTTAGCAAGAAAAAAAAAGAGTTTCTTTCAAGTCATCCTTCTTCAAGAAAGACATAGTTGTTTGATCTGGTACATTCAGATTTCAGTGGTCCAATAAAGATAGGTATTTTGGGTAGTGCACTTTACTTTATTACTTTTACTAATGATTGGTTAAGAAAACTTTGAGTTTATGTCCTAAAGACTAAAGATCAAGTGTTGTGTGTCTTTAAGCAATTTTAGGCTTTAACTGAAAGAGAAATAGGAAAAAAGCTGAAAAGCATTTGTACTGATAAGGAGGTGAATATTGTGGACCATTTGATGAATACTGCATGCAATAAGGTATAAGACACTAAAAGATTCCTCCTAGACTCCTCAGCATAATGGTTTGGCAGAGAGGATGAACATGACATTGATGGAAAGAGTTAGGTGTTTGCTTTCATAATCAAACTTATCCAACTCCTTTCGAGGTGAGGTTTTATTGATCGATGCACATATTATTAACTTATATCCTGTTATTGCTTTTCAAAGTGATGTACAAAATAGAGTTTAGTATGGGACTAATGTTTTCTATGACCATTTGTTTGTATTTTGTTGTATAGCTTTTGTACATGTGCCTAAAGATGAGAGGTCAAAGTTAGATGTCAAGAAAAGGCAGTGCATCTTCATTGGTTATGGCCTTGATGAGTGTTGTTACAGGCTATATGACCCAGTTGAGAAGAAACTAGTACGAAGTCGTCATATTGTCTACATGGAGAATCAAATGATTAGTGATATTGACAAAGCAGAGAAGCTAGAATCTTTAAGTTCTGATGGTATGGTTAACTTTGATAAGGTTGCTCATATAAGTGTGCATGATGTTGGTGGGCTTGATAATCATGGTGATGTCCAGAATCATATTCTAAATTATCATGTTGATGTTCATGATAACAATGATATTGTTATTAATGATTCTCTTGCTCAAGAAGTTGTGGACGAGTTAAATATTCCACTTCGAAGGTCTACAAGACAGTGTATTCCTTTCTCTCATTATTTTCATGATGAGTATGTGTAACTCACTGGCCGGGGAGAACCTAAATGTTATGAGGAGGACATGAGAGATGAACATAAGTATCAATAGATTAAAGTAATGAAAGATGAGATGAAATCTCTACATAAAAACCAAACTAATGAGTTGGTAAAATTGTTGAAGGGAATGAGAGCTTTGAAGAATAAGTAAATGTTCAAAGTAAAATTTGAAGAACAAAGCTTGAAGACCAAATACAAAGCCAGATGTAATGCCCAGAGAATGCGCCCTGGGAGTCACACGGTGCTTACGACCATGAAGGACCACAAGCTAACCCATGACTGGTACCTGTTGTGAGTACTAAATATAATACTAAAATATATATGCAGAAGAAATCTAAAACTGCCATAAGGTTCTTAAAATACAACAACAACAACAACAAACCCAGTATGTTCCCACAAAGTGGGGTCTGGAGAGGGTAAGATGTACGAAGTCCATACCGCTGCCTCCGAAGAAGTAGAGAGGCTATTTTTGATAGACCCTCAGCTCAAGATAAAGAATAGGCGATAAGGAGATGGATTACATAACATAGAAGGTGTAAGGATTAATAAAAAGTAAATCATAGCAATAAGAAAATATGAGTGATATGGCAACACGAAATAAGCAGATAGCAACTGAGAAAATATGAAAGGTACACCTACGTATATGTAACACATACTCTCAGCCATAGACATCTATAGACACATACCTAAGGTTACTAACCCGTCTACACAAGATCTATCCTGGTGGCTTGCTACAAACCACACCCTCTCCTTAGCCTTCTATGTTTATCCGTGACCTCCACACCTTCCTATCTAGGGTCATGGCCTCAGTAAGCTGTAGCTACTCTATGTCATGTCTGATCACCTCCCTCCAGTATTTATTCAACCTACCTCTACTCCTCCTAAATCCATCCAACGCTAATCTCTCTTACCTACACACTAGGACATCCATATCCCTCCTCATCACATATCCAAACCATCTAAGCCTTCATTCCTATATCTTGTCCTCCACCGACGCTACTTCTATCTTCTCCTAGATAATATCATTCCTAATCTTGTCCCCTCTAGTAAGCCCACACATCTAATGCAGCATCCTTATTTCTGCCACCCTCACTTTTTGGATGTGGGAGTGCTTGACTGGCTAACACTCCGCGCCATAAAACATGGACGGACGGATTGCCACTTTATAGAATTTGCATTTAAGCTTAAAGGTAACTTTCTTATCACACAGCACCCTCAAGGTGACCCTCCACTTTATCTAACCCGCTCTAATATGATTGGTGATATCCTTATCAATCACACCATTCCCCTGGATCAAAGACCCAAGATACTTAAAACTATCCCTCTTACAATCATCTTGGAAGGCCAACCTCATCACCACATCGTCCTCCTGCCTCAAGTCACTAAACATGAATTCCAATACTGAAATAATACTGAGTATAACTTATAATAACATCTGTAAACTAAATAACTGTCTATGCTAGTTTGAAAGCCTCAAACTATCTGAATATGGAGTTGATGGGAAAAATGCCCAACTAACTCAGACTAAAATACCTATTGAACTACTGAAATGCTGAAATAAAAAAACTCTATCCTCGAAATATGAGGACTTACCACTATAACTGTCACTGATAGCCTTAGTTGCTAAGTACGATCAAGAACCTGAGCATCCAAACCTATGATATGAGACATCATAGCACGAAAAAAGAGTATGCATCGGTACATGGAATGTATTAGTATGCTAAGTGAGGTAAGGTTGATATACATGGGTTCATATGCATGAGTTGATAACTGACTGAATGAACATCATGAATTAACTAGATGAGAGTACATGCAAAAATATAACCACTGAACATATTGAACATGATATACTATGCATATAGATATATATCGCGTATCTAAGATTATAGTAAAACTGATTGCTGAATTTTGATGGTTGAGCAATTAATAACTAATAGACATGGTTCTGTAGAACTGTCTGAGTTCTTTATTGATTACTGAGACTGAAACTGTAACTATGGGAGTTTTCATCTAATCGGTATACCCCAATATAGACTGATTTGGGGTCCAACCTGCGAACCTAGATAGAAGGGAATTAGAACCTTTCCACAGGATACTAATCATGCTAGGTCAAACCTAATCTAAAAGGAAAACTCGTGAAGTATATATATGATTGCATCAACCCTAGTCTGGCAGGAGAATGACTTACTCTACGCTGGCTACGTAGCTCTATAATGCAAGGACTGCTACTAGGGGCCAAACCCTCTGTTAGTAGGAATGACCCCATCCCTAGGTTCGCTCGATGTTGAATCCTACTTGCAATTGAATCGACTCTGAACTGATTACTACACTATACTAGGCTTGATTTAACTGACACAGATCGTGTTGATAGACTATACTAGACTGAGTCCACTGAGTTCTATTAACTGAATGAGTACTACTGTTCTTGACCTTTACTGGGACTAGTCTATAACTACTGCAACCAAGTAAACAACTAGATTTCAAGTAATAAATACCCCCAGGACTCGATAGCATAATAGATAAAGCATAGCAAATCTTGACTGCATAGCAATAGTTAATTTTCCTCAATTCAATCACTAAGCCAATTTGTCAATCACTTGGAGGTCATGAACTTGTACATTAATGAGAACACATGCTAACATGTCATGATTGCACTATTCAATTCACATGGATATTCTTTCTAATACTTGGGGAGCATAATTAATGCACATGATAATGAACATCACATAAGAATCATGACAACAACTTAAACTTGCAATTTCAAGGGTTTTGACTTTGGGAATTACATCAATCAACATACATGCTATCTTACGTTCATGAAACTTTTAATTAAATATTAAATTGAAAACCCATACAACAACACAAACATGAATAAAATCAGATTTAGGGATTTAAATCATGAAACTGAAAGCTTGTAGTTTTAAAAAAGGGTTCTTCAACTCCAAGGGTGGAAGAAAACCCAAGGATGAACACCTAACATACCTGAATGACGGAATTTGTGAAGACTATTAGGGATATATTGGAACTTGATCTTGAGCTTGATGAACTAGGATTTATTTCTTGAGAGAATTTTCTGAATAATGAATGAATTTTTCCCCTTAGAGGGTTTAATTTCGTGTTTTGGCTTAATTGAGTAAGGGGAAAAGGACCTAATTGCTCTTGAAAAGGCAAAGTTTCATGAGAAAAATATCCCAGCGATGCGGTAGGAAATGTACCACATCGATGGGGTCGACGCAATGGCCGATGCACCACATCAATACTATTGATGAAATAGCCAATGAGACGCATTGAGATCGCATTGGCTTGCTATTTTGGTCATCAAACATGACCCAAACGATGTCCGAAAATTCCAAAACTCACCCATGATGACCCATTGACATCCTTGATCATGAATTAATTTGAAAATTGATAATCTTAGGTCGTAAGGATCGAAAATAAGATCATCCAATTATGAAGACTAAAAATGATTCTAAGTCTTAACACTTAGCTGAATTTTTATAAGTTTGGGACCCCTTCTTAGAAGCTATATGGTACTGAATTGAACTAGAACTTTTACGGGGTCTTAAAATATCTACCTTTTGGGGACATTCATCCTCGAATGAGACTGACTGAACTAAGAGAAACCGAGGAACTACACTCATACTGACATGTATAACTGAAGCATGATTAAATTCTGGAGACATGACACATGACTGAACTATTTCATGAATGCATAAATGATATGAGAATGTTATGCAGTTGTAACTGAGTATGGAATATAGTAAATCTAAGGTAGGCTGTTACCTTATGCTGAGTCTGAGTTTGTAGAGAAGAGGTGAGGACACTTGGTTTGTATGTCTGCCTCTGCTTCCCAAGTAGCTCCCTCAACGGACTGATTTTGCCAAAGAACTTTGACCAAAGGAACTTCTTTGTTCCTTAGTCTTTGAATTTAATGATCAAAGATTTTGACTGGGACTTTCTCATAAGAGAGACTGTTCTAAACATATACACTCTCTATAGGGACGACAACTACTGGGTAACGTATGCACTTCTTTAGTAAGGATACATGAAACACTGGGTGCACTGATGTTATGTTTACAGGTAACTAAAGCTCATAAGCTACCTTACCAAAATGAATCAGAATCCTATAAGGAACAACATATCAAGGACTAAGTTTCCCCTTCATACCAAATCTCTTAACCCCCTTATGGGAAAGACTTTCAAATACACATAATCACCAATCTCAAATTTAAGATCTTTTCTTCTCACATCTACATAAGATTTATGTCGTCTCTAGGTTGTCTTAAGCCTCTCCCTAATCAATTGTACTTTCAATAAGGCATCAAACACCAAGTCAGGCCCCACTACCGTGGCCTCACCTACCTCAAACCAACCAATGGGAGATCTATATCTTCTTCCATAAAGATCCTCAAATGGAGCCATCTGGATACTAGAAGGATAGCTATTAATATACGCAAACTCAGTCAAAGGTAAGTGGTGCTCCCAACTACCCTTAAAGTCAACGACTCACGCTCTCAACATATGTTCTAAATTCTGAATGGTCCTTTCTACTTGACCATCTTTCTAGGGTGAAAGGCTCTACTGAGGTGGACTTGGGTACCAAAACTATTTTGGAAGGCTTTCCAAAAGTGAGAGGTGAACTACATACCTCTATCTAAAATAATGGACAACGGGCCACTGTGTAGCCTAACCAACTCTCTGATATAGAGCCTGGCATAGTCCTCGGATAAATTAGAGGTATGAACTGGCAAGAAATGGGCTGATTTGGTTATCCTGTCCATAATGACCCAAATTGAATTATGCTGACAATGAGTACGAGGTAAAACTGTCATGAAATCTATGTTAACTTCCTCCCACTTCCTAGTGGAAATACTAAAATCTTGCATGGACCCACTAGGCTTCTAATGTTCAATTTTAACCTACTGACACGTGGAGCAGTTAGCTATAAAATCTGTAATATCTCTCTTCCGCCCACTTCACTAAAAGACTTCCCATAAGTTGCGGTACATTTTAGTGGCCCCTAGATTAATAGAGTAACGCACACCATGCACTTTATCAAGAATTCACTGTCTTATGCCATCTACACTTGGCACACATAGCCTATCCTGGAAACATATTATACCATTTCCCCCTTGGGAGAAAACCTCTATTTTCTAGTCTCTGACTGAATCTTTCTACTTAAGTAAACTAGGATCCCTGGCCTGGTTTTCTTTCACCTCGGACACTAATGAAGACTCTGAACTATTCATCACATATACACTACCCTCAGACAAATCAACCAAATGGACACCTAGTCTGGCAAGCTGATGAACTTCCTGAACTAAATTCTTCTACCATCCTACACATAAGCAACACTATCCATGGACAACCTATTGAGGGCATCTGCTACTACATTGGCCTTGCTGGGATGGTACAAAACATTCATGTCATAGTCCTTCAACAACTCTAACCACCTTCTATGACACAAGTTCAGATTTTTATGAGAAAATACATACTGTATGATTTTGTGGTCTGTAAACACATCAACATATGCCCCATACAAATAGTGCCTCCAAATCTTTAAGGTAAACACAATAGCTGCTAATTCAAAATCATAGGTGGGATAATTCTTTTCATAGGGCTTAAGTTGTCTAGAGGAGTAGGCTATAACCTTACATCTTTACATTAAAACTCACCCGAAACCAACCCTGTAAGCATCACAATATACAATAAATTTGTCTGAACCATCAGGCAAAGTCAAAATTGTGGTTGTGGTGAGTCAAGTCTTTAACTCCTAAAAACTCTTCACATAAGAATATGACCACTAGAACTTGACTTTCTTCTAAGTCAATTTGGGTATATGGGATGCAATAGATGCAAACCCTTCAACAAACAATCAGTAATAGCAAGCCAAACTCAAGAAACTTCTAATATCTAATGGAGAGATGGGTCTAGGCCATTTTCTCACTACTTTGGTCATTTAAGGATCAACTCTAACACCATCACCGAAAATAATATGACCAAGAAAAGCTACTGACTTAGCTAAAATTCAAATTTACTAAATTTGGTGAACAACTGATGGGCTCTGAGAGTCTGCAATACTATTCTGAGATGGTCTATATGGCCATGTTCACTGTGGGAGTAGACAAGAATTTCATCAATGAAGACTATGACAAATATGTCCAAGTACTGCTTGAACTCGTGGTTCATCAAGCCCATGAAAGTTGTTGGGGAATTAGTAAGAATAAATGACATAACTATAAACTCGAAGTGACCATATCGAATTTTGAAAGCTATTTTCAGAATGTCACATTCTCTAACTGTGAGCTGATAATAGCCTCATCTGAGGTCTATCTTAGAAGAGTAACTGGCACCCTGAAATTGGTCAAACAAGTCATCAGTTCTAGGAAGTGGGTACTTATTATTGACTGTGACTTTGTCCAACCGATGATAGTCTATACACATTTTAAGAGAACCGTCTTTCTTTCGCATGAATAGAACTGGTGCACCCCAATGAGATACACTGGACCTGATGAACCTTTTGTCTAATAGGTCTTTCAACTGTTCTTTCAATTCTTTAAGTTCAGCTGGAGCCATTTTATAAAGAGGAATAGAGATGGGCTAAGTATCAAGAAGAAGGTCTATTCACAAGTCGGTTTCCTTTTGGGAGAAACTCTGGGGAGATCTTCGGGAAACACATCTTGAAATTCACTTGCGACTGGAACTAACTCAAGATTTGGAGTCTCAAAACTAGAGTCTTTGACTTGCACCAAATAATAGACACACCCCTTGGATATAATTTTTCTCGCTCTAAGGTATGAAATAAGTTGACCCTTAAACGTTGTGGTACTACCCTTTTATTCTAGGATAGGTTCATTCGAGAACTGAAAATAGACAACTCTATTTGTATAATCAACAGAGGTATAGCAGTAATGGAGCCAATCCATGCCGAGAATGACATTAAAATTCATTATCTCTAACTATACTAAGTCTGTTGTAGTAACTTTTTGATACACCATAACTAGAGAGTTCTTGTATGCCCGTTGGGCTATGATAGACTTACCCACTGAGGTAGAGACTGAGAAAGACTCTGTTAGGATTTTGGGACTGACTCCAAAGTTCACGGCTATATAAGGATTTACAAAAGATAAAGAAGCTCCTGAATCTAACAAAGTATAAACACGTAAATAGTAAACTTGTAATGCACCAGTGACCACATCAGGAGGAATTTCCTAATCCTGCTAGGACCAGAGTGCACAAAGCCTATTTCGGCATTGCCTACTGGTTGTACTGGAAGCGACACCCTGCTGGGATGGGTGATCTAACTGAGCTCGGGGTTAATTATGTTGACTCTATTAACCCATCTGAGGACACTCTCTGATTTTATGACCTAGCTTACGACACCTAAAACACACGTCACTGCCAGAACTACAAACACCCTGATGATTTCTGCTATATTTCTGGCAGAAAGGATTTTTTCGAGCACTGCTAACACTATCTAGAGAGTTAGAGCCTAGCGCCCTATACTTATTACCATTTCTAAATTTAGGAACTGGAGCACTAGCTAAGGACGGAGCTAGGACTGAAGATTTTAGGTAAAATGGAGAACGATTACCACCCTCTAACTTAGGCTGAGCAAAACTAAACCTACCTGTTCTATCCCTCTTGTTCTTTTTTTCTTTCTCCTTAGTATTTTGTTCCTCAATCTTTTGAGCATGGACCATCAACCTAGCCAAGTCCATCTCCTTAATCAGCATTGCAATCCTACACTCCTTGACCATACTGTCTGACACACTAGATACGAACTTTTTTATTTTAGACCTGCTATCAGCTACCACATGAGAAGCATACCTAGCTAACTGAGTAAACTTGAAAGAATACTCCTTCACTGTCATGCTACCCTATTTCAAGTTAAGGAACTCTAAAACCTTAGTTTTTCTCAACTCTAATGGGAATAACCTATCTAGAAAGGTAGTAGAGAACTCCTCCCATTCTATAGGCCCTGCATCTGTGCCGTAGCTATCTTTCACTACTTAAACTATATATGAGCCACATCTTGCAATTGATAGTTAGCGAAATCAACACTCTCACTAATGATTTACGCACATAATGTTTGTTACCTTCTGCACTATGTCAAGGAATTCCTGTGGGTCCTCTTCAGAGTCAGATCCTAAAAATTAAGGAGGGTTCATTCAGGTGAAGTCTCAAATTCTAGTTGCAACAGTATTGGCCACTAAGTTGGCTTAAATAGTAGTTGGGCATTCATTCTGAGCTTCCACAGAATGGGCTAGAGTGGTGAAAGTTGCTCTGAATTTTGTGTAGGAGACATGCTCATTCAAGGGATCTTCTTGAATAGGCGGAGGTGCTGGCTGGTTTCCAATTCTTCTCCCATTGGTCATTTTGGGAGGCATGTTTTCTAAATTGAAGGAAAAGTTAGATTAGACAGAGAGTTTAACCTGATCTCATGCTCACTTACATAATATGAATATTGAAAGAAGTGAATTTTACTTAAAATATCTCGTAGCCTCTTGTCCATAAGTGTAGCGTGCTACACACCCATGCACTAGACTCTACTTGGCATAGGTTTTAGACTTCCTAGGACTCTTTAAAATATTAGGCTCTGATACCATGTTTGTAATGTCATGAGACTGCACCCTAGGTATCACATAGTGCTTATGACCCTGAAGGACCACAAGCTAACACATGACTGGTACCAGCTATGAGCGATGAATATAATACTAAAATATATATGCGAAAAAAATCTAAAAGTTCCATAAGGTTCTCAAAATACTAAAATAATACTGAGTTAAATTGATAATAACATCGGTAACCTAAATAGCTATCTATTCTAGTATGAAAACCTCAAAATGTCTGAATATGAAGTTGATGGGAAAAATCCCTAACTAACTCTGACTGAAATAACTACTGAACTATTGAAATATTGAAATAAGTAAACTCTATCCTCAAAATATGAGGACTCACCGCTATAACTATTGTTGATAGCCTAATCTACTAAGTATGGCCAGGAACCTGAGTATCTGAACCTATGATATGAGACATCATAGCATAAAGAAAGAGTATATCTCAGTATGTGAAATATACCTGTATGCTAAGTAAGCTAAGGCTGATATACATGGGTTCATATGCATGAGCTGATAACAGGCTGAATGAACATCATAAAGTAATTGGATGAGAGTACATGTAAAATTGTAACCACTAAACATGCTATATTGTGCATATAGATATACATCATATAGCTGAGATTATACTCAAACTGAGTGCTGAATTTTGGTGGCTAAGTATTTAATAACTGATAGCCATGATTCTGTAGAACTGTCTGAGTTCTTTATTGATTACTGAGACTGAAACTATAACTTTCAGAGTGTTCATCTAACCGACATACCCTAATATAGATTTATGTAGGGTCCAACTTGTGACCCCAGTTGGAAGGATGTTAGAACATTTCCACGCGATACTAATAATGCTGGGTCAACCCTAATCTAGAAGGAAGACTTATTAAGTATATATATGATTGCATCAACCCTAGTATTGCTGGAGGACGACTTACCCTACGCTGGCTATATAGCTCTGTTATACAGGGTATACTACTAAAGGTCAAACCCTCTGTTGGAAGGAATAGCCCTCTCCCTAGGTTCGCTTGCTGTTGTATCCTACTCCAAACTAAATCGATACTGAACTGATTATTAGGTTATACTATGCTTGACTGAACTGACACAAATCATGTTGACTGACTGTACTGGACTGATTTCACTGAGTTCTATTAACTAACTGAGTACTATTGTTCTTGACCTTTACTGGGATTTGTCTATAACTATTGCAACTAAGTAAACAGATAGATTTCAGGTAATAAATACCACTAAGACTCGATAGCATAATAGATAAACTCATATTATAACTTTAGCAACACAACAATAAGGTACCATGCATAATTTATTCATATGGACATTTTATCAAACACTTGGGGAGTATGGTTAATGCACATGATAATAAACAACACATAAGCATCATGACTACAACTTAAACTTGCAATATTAAGGGTTTTAATGCGGGAATTACATCAATCAACATACATTCTATCTTATGCTCATGAAACTTATAATTAAATCTTAAATTGAAACCCATACAATAATACAAACATGAATACAACCTAATTTGCACATGTAAATCATGAAACTGAAAGCTTGTAGTTTAAAAAAGGGTTCTTGAACTCCAGGGGTGGAAGGAAATCCCAAGATGAACACCTAAGATGGAATTTGTGAAGATTGTTGGGGATTATTTGGAACTTGATCTTAAGCTTTACTAACTAGGGTTTATTTCTTCAGAGGATTTTGTGAATAATGAATGAATTTTTCCCTTTGAGAGGTTTAACTTCGTGTTTCAGCTGAATTAGGTAAGGGGAAAAGTACTTAATTTTCTTTGGAAAGTCAAAGTTTAATAAGCAAAATGTACCCAGCGATACGGCAGGAGATGCGTTGTATCGATGGTTTTGATGCAATGGCCGATACATTGCATCGATGTTGTCGACGCGATAGCCAATGCGACGCATCGAGATCATGTTGGCTTGCTATTTTTGTCATTCAAATATGACCCAAACGATGTTCAAAAATTTTAAAACTCACCTATGATGATCCATTGACATCCCTGGTCATGAATCAATTTAAAAATCGACAATCTAAGGTCGTAAGGATAACCAATAAGATTGTACAATTACAAAGGTTAAAAATGATACTAAGTATTAACACTTAGATGAATTCTTCTAAGTCTGGGACCCCTTCTTACAAGCTATATGGGACTGCATTGATCTAGAACTTTTATGGGGTCTTACACCTGATTAGTTGCTAAAGGATTTGGTTAAAGAAAGGGTATTAACTTTTACAAAATATTTTTTTTCATTAAAATGACCTCTATTCATATAGTTCTTTGTTTGTCTACTTGTCTTGATTTAGAGATTGAGCAGATGGATGTAAATACGATTTTTATTCATGGTGACCTCAAAGATGAGATCTATATAAAACAACTTGAGGTATTCAAGGTAAAAGATATAGAAAATAATGTGTACTAACTTAAGAAGAGTCTCTATAGCATGAGGAAAGCACCTAGACAATGGTGTAAGATGTTTGAATCTATCATGGGGGAGCAAGGCTACAAGAAAACTTCTTTAGATCACTATGTATTTGCATAAATTTTTTCTAATGATAATTTTACTATCCTCTTGCTATATATAGATGATATGTTGATTATGGGAAAGAATGCTTCCAGAATTGAGAAACAATTATGCAAATTTTTTGCTATGAAAGATTTGGGTTGTGCTATGAAGATTTTGGGTATGAGAATTAGATCTCTCAAAGATAAAAAAGGAGTTTTACTTGGTACAAGAGAAATATATTAAATATGTATTGGAGTGCTTTAACATAAAAAAATGCTAAGGTTGTTAACATACCCCTTTCCAGTCATATGAAGTTAAGAAAAAAATGTGTCCTACAATGAAGAAGGACAAAGAGAGCATCACTAAAGTTCAATATTCCTCTGTTGTCACAAGTTTAATGTATGCAATAATATTTACAAAACCCAATATTGCTCATGCAATGATGTTGTATTGATGTTTCTTGAAAATTCAGGAATGGAGCACTGGAAAGCAGTCAAATAGATATTGAGGTACCTAAGAGGAACCTCAAGTGATTGTTTGTGTTTTTGAGGATATGATCCAATCTTGAAGAACTATACAAATGCTAACATGTTGGGTGACCTTGATAACAAAAAATCTACTACTGAATATTTATTTACTTTTTCAGGAGGAGCTATATCATGACAATCAAAGTTGAAGAAGTATGTTGCACTATCTAAAACTGAAGTTGGGTATATTGAGGCTACTGAAACTGGTAAGGAAATGATATGGCTTAGGTGGTTGCTTCAATAATTTGGATTGTAGCAAATAGAGTACGTTGTGTATTGTTATTGTTGTTGTCAATGTACAATAGACTTGAGCAAGAATTTCATGTACCATGCTAGAACAAAACACATTGATGTAAGGTACCATTAAATCTGTAAACAAGTGGAGAATGAATCATTCTATGTTAAGAAGATTCATAAGACTAAAAATCCTGATGATATGCTGACAAAGGTGGTGCCAAAAAATAAGTTTGAATTGTGGAAAGAACTTATCGACATGAGTTCTCTTTAAGGAGTTAGAGATACCTCTATCAGATATATAGGACTAGAGGAGGAGATTTGTGAGGTTCATCCCATGTCACAAATTTCTTCACTGGCTGCAAGAGTAAAAAAAATGTCAAGATAAAATGTCAAAATATCAAGATTTGGTAGTTGGTAAAAATAGGTCATTAAATGTGTTCACTGAAATGCTTTGAAATATTGCCTTTCTATGATGTCATTGATGACAAAGGCAAGGACATGTTTTTTCTATAAATGGAGTGTTACAATTCATTTATATGACACCCTAAATAGAAAGAGAAAAAAAAATATAGAGAGAGCAGTGAGGTATTCCACAGATTGTGTTAAAAATAGTCTGTGAATAAAAAATTACAGTGAGTGATACTTTAGTAAGGTGGAAGTCAAAAGAGGTTTATTTCATTTAAGTGTGTAGTAGTCACTTTGACTATTATACTTGTGGCTTCACTGTGTAAAATTCCTTACTATAGTAATATCAGTTGTTCCTCTTGGTCTATGGTTTTTCTCCTTATTTTAAACGGTACTCATGTAAAATTCTTGGTGACATTATTTTCTAATTTTATTTTCACTATTTTACTGCAAGTACTTTTGTTATTATTCCATGTTTACCCAACAAAAATTAACGTCTCTTTAGCAGCCAAAAAAAAAAGAAAATTATTTCAAAATAAGTAATACCTTAGAAACTAAAGACAAAAATTAGTATGTTTTTCTAACTATATTCTTACGCTCTATCATCTTATGAGCGTTACATTTTCAACGGACGTGGAGCATTAAATATGGGTAGTTTGGTAAAATATTTATTGTACTTAATAATTACTTAGGGTATGTTTGTATGAAGGAAAAAAAATTTCATGGGAAATGTATTTTGAGGAAAATAAGTTCGTTTCTTACTTATTTTCTCATGTTTGGTTGGTTAATGGAAAATATTTTATAAAAAATATTTTCTGGTGTTTGGTTGGAGAGCGAAAATATTTTTGAAAAATATTTTCTAGTTTTGATTGTTGAGTGAAAAAATATTTTCAATAAAATACTTTTTTGTATTTGGTTAGAGAGTAAATACTTTTTAGGAAAATAATTTTATATGCTCCTTCATCCCAAGCCCAACAAATCCTCATGTTTTTTATTCTTCCCAACCCGAATAGTAAGGTGTACAAACGTACGAAGAAATGAATTTAGTAAGTTCCCAAATATAGACCCAAGATGTGTAAATATAATTTTGAATACTTTATTAATTCTAATTAAGACTAGCTAACTAGAGAAAATTGAAGGAAAGGTTACTTTTAAGTCTTAAATGTGGTATTGGTAACATTGACCAACTTAAAGGGTCAAAAATAATTAAGAAACTTAATTAAGTTAATTGTAGACTTGATTAATATTTTTAAACTTTCTAATCTTTTTAAAAATACAAATCAACCCATACCCCTATCCTCTCCAAATTGACTGTCTCTCTCTCCAACAGTTTCTCTCAAACTTCTTCCAATCAACAGTTCTGTAAATTTCTCCCTTTAATCCTCGGAGAAAAATAGTTTCGGGTCCCTTTTCAACTCTTAATCATCAATCAAAGTGACAGCATTCTTCGATGATAATAGCTTTGAGTTCTGATAATAGCTTTGAGTTCTTCATCATTCCTTTTCGACTTTCACAGGTAAAATATTAGGGATTTTAAATTATGAGAAAACAGAGGAATTTGAAGTAACTTCTCTTCTAGTATTGGGTAACAATTTAAATATATGTTGCTTAAATTTGAAATGAGGACTCAAGAAAACCCTAATTTGTTGTTGTTACTGTAGTTCTTGTTGTTGAACTATTGATTTGATCTATTAGTGTTTGTTTTGCTTTTTGAAGTTTATTTTTTGTTGTTTGTGTTTTCACAAACAAAACAACAATATTTTTTATCAAATAGATGGTTCTTGGTATGTGTGTGTTGTGTTGTTGGGTTGATTTATTGTTTGTGATTGTTGTTCATGGTAAAAATAGTGTATTGATATTAAATAGTGAGATATTGTTGTTGTTCTATTGAACAAAATCTTGCTACTATTTTTTTTTTGTAACAAATAAACCATCTGTTTCATCAAATGGTTCATCTAATGCAACATATGACAATTTGTTGCATTAGATTAACCATCTGTTACAATAGATAAATCATCTGTTGGAAAAATCCTAACAGCTATTCCAACAGTTGACATGTCCAAGACTTTGATTTCTTTCAATCATTCATCTGTCGCAACAGATAAATCATCTATTGGATGAAATCCTAACCTCTATTCTAATAGGTGATATGTCCAAGACTTTGATTTTTTTCAACAGATCATTCATCTGTTACAACAGTCGTGAATTTATGACTAAAAGTCACTAATTTTATTTAATTAAGGGATGTAATTATTTAAAAATGAGGTGAGCAGTCATGGCTTTTTGACTAACACATTCAAATTTAATCCTCTATAAATAGGTCTCTCCTTACTCGTTCAATCTACTCCACTTTATTTATTTCTTGCATCTTGTCTTTCATAAAAACACCATTATATCTTCAACCACTTCTCTTCAAAGAGCATACTTCTTTTTCTTCCATTTAGGTATGTTTTTTTTGTAAAACTGCCAGTTGGTAGTATACGCGGTATTACATTCTGACTTTTTTATTTTCTTTAGTTTTTTACGTTCTAAATATGGCTGATTTGAATTGGGACACAATTCTGTACGACACCTTGTGGTAAATTGAAAGGAAGATTCATGAACTCTGATGGAATTAGGGCGCTATGAGAGCAAGTCTGAGGAGGGCCCTGCTGCCAGTTGACAATAATAATAATAATAATAATAATAATAATAATAATAATAATAATAATAATGAAAAAGGACCTAAAATGCCTTTCAACTATGTAAAATGGTGCAAAATGTCTTCCGTCTATCTATTAGGCCTAAAATGCCCTTTCCTTCAACCTATTGGGCCTAAAATGCCCTTCTTACCTATCTATTGGGCCTAAAATGCGCTTTCCATCTACCTATTGGCCTATTTTGCCCTTTTATTTAGGCAAATTATATGGAAATGTCGTCCTTGAAACATAATAACGTAAATAATAGTACTTTTCAATATTACAGAAATAATTTTTTTTACATATATAGCCATTTAAAAAATTTTGAAAAGATAATTATAATTCCTAGTTTAATGTTATAACTAATTATTAGTTCACCTTAATTTAAGCAGTAAATTTTTAATCTTCAAACTAAAAGTGGAAAAGACAATCCCTACTTTCAAATCTCTCTCTTATATTCAAAATTCAAATATTTTAAACTAAACAAAGTATTCCATTATTTGTTTGTATATGTTTTGTTTTGTTTTCATGTATGATAATCATCTAGTATTATTTCATTATCGTGTATTTTTAATTCAAATATAATGGGTTAATCATAAATTTTTATGGATAAATAATTATGGAATAAAAATTATTATATTGGATGTACAGATATACCATGTATTTTTGTTGTATAAATATAATTTATGTCAAAGTCATATTATTATTATATATTTTTATATAATTTATGGGATAAATTGTAATGCCCTGAGACTGCACCCTGGGCGTCACACGGTGCTTACGATCCCAATGGACCACAAGCTAACCCATGACTGTTACCTGCTGTGAGCACTGAATATAATACTGAAATATATATGTGAATGAAATCTGAAAATGCCATATAGTTCTCAAAATATTGAAATAACAACTGAGTATAACTGATAATAACATCTGAAAACTGGATAATTGACTATGCTAGTCTGAAAGCCTCTAAATGTCTGAATATGGAGTTGATGGGATAAACCCCCAACTAGCTCCGACTGAAATAACTTTTGAACTACTGGAATACTAAAATAAATAAACTTTATCCTAGAAATATGAGGACTCACCACTATAATTGTTGTTCATAGCCTGAGCTGCTAAGTACAGTCAGGAACCTGAGCGTCCAAACCTATGAAATGAGACATCATAGCTCAAAAAAAAGTATGTGATCAGTACGTAGAATATACTGGTATGCTAAGTGAAGTAAGGTTTATATACATGGGTTCATATGCATGAGACAATAACTGACTGAATGAACATCATGAAGTAACTGGATGAGAGTACATGAAAAATTGTAACCACTGAACAAGAAATATTATGCATATAGGTATACAACGTGTATCTGAGATTATACTGAAACTGAGTACTGGATTTTGATGGATAAGAAACTGATAACTGATAACCATGGTTTTGTAGAACTGACTGAGTTCTTTACTGAATATTGAGACTGAAACTGTAAATGTCGAAGTGTTCATCTAACTGACATACCCCGATGTAGACTGATTTGGGGCCCAACCTGTTACCCTAGATGGAAGGGTGTTAGCACCTTGCCATGGGATACTAACAATGTTGTGTCAACCCTAATATGACAAGAAGACTCATGACTATGTATATATGATTGCATCAACCCTAGTCTGGTAGGAGGATGACTTACCCTATGTTGGCTGCATAGTTTTGTAACTCAGGGATTGCTACTAATCCCTAAGTTCTCTTGGTGTTGAATCCTTCTCGGTGCTGAACCCTACTCCCAACAGAAAGAAACTGTTCACTAGACTGTACTAAGCTTGACTGAATTGACCCTGATCGTGTTGACTGACTGACTGACTGACTGAGTAGTACTGTTCTTGACCTTTACTGGGACTAGTCTATAACTACTGGAACTAAGTAAATAGTTATATTTTAGGTAATAAATACCCTCATGACTCGATAGCTTAACAGATAAACTCATATCATAACTTTAGCAACACCATAATAAGTTTCGACGCATAATTTACTCATATGGATATTTTATCAAACACTTGGGGAGCATGGTTAATGCACATGATAATGAACAACACATAAGCATCATGACTATAACTTAAACTTGCAATTTCAAGGGTTTTAATGTGGAAATTACATCAATCAACATACATGCTATCTTATGTTCATGAAACATACAAT